>NW_024396464.1:0-19259 GCF_016617805.1 Bactrocera tryoni
AAAATAATACAGGAATTTTCCCTTCATTATTATTGTTAGTTTATACAAATAATTATTTCTCACTTTTTAGTTTGAAATGCTTTAAAAGCGTGCTTTTTAGTTTTTTTAAACTATATTTATTCTATTCTCTTTTAATTTTCGAAATTGCCCTAGCTTACTTTTTGCGCAATCCTATTTTGAGTATAAGGGGTATTGCTGGAAAATGTTGTCAAGTGTGTACTTGAATTTTTTTTTTATAAAGATAAACAAGTTTAAGCATAACTAGGCGTTTTTCAGATATGTATATGCCAATATATATATCATTCTATATTGAACCTTATATTGCCCATAGATATATTTGAATGTACATATATAGTGTACCAAACTGTTTTCGGTTACCCGGAAACTAACCGTAAGTTCAAACAGTTTGGTAGCAACCGTTCTATTAAAATGTTGACAGATTTGAACTCGTATACAGTTTTTATAAAGATGAACTGTAACTTTTAACATACATGTATGTAAATAAGTACAAATTTTAAATGAATAAATGGCGTCCAATTCGTTTCCTCTCCGTTTCCTGTCCTTTTTGCTGCTGGTTCTGTACTTGTTGATTTTCCTTTGTTGGTTGGCTTTTTGGTTTCATGTTTATTATACATTGAAATTAGTTTCTATATATGTTTTAAGCTTCGGGCCCGGTTTTTTGGAATCTTTTTTTCCCCTTTTATTATTGTATTTATTAGGGTGTGCCATTTTGAGGCAACCTTCGAATGTCAAGAAAAGATTCTTAATCGACTTCGACTACTAAAGATTGATTCTGAAAAATCGATTATTTTACGAGAAAACTCGATTTTCGAGTAGAATCGGAATCGAGTTTACCATCCCTACTGGCAGCCATCGCGTGCACATATAATAACCTCCGTATAATAACCACCACAAAAAAATGATTTTTTTTCCATGTAATTTATATGGAAAACAGAAAATTTGAAAGAGGCACCTCTTAATATTAATATTAAGAGCTCATCTTTTGAGTGACTTTCTTTTTACACATTTCGAAAGTTTTGAGCCTATTTTTCAGTTGAAAAAAAAGGTTGCCTCAAAATGGCACACCCTTGAAGTGATGGTTCTATTACTAAGATAAGAAGCAACCAATTTTAGAAGAATTGGTTGAAAACCAAGGAGAGTTATTCAGTTTATTCAAAAGAATTGAATAGTTTACTTTATCAAAAGCTTTACTAAAATCATATGAAGCAAAGTGTCTTTATAAACCAGGACAACAAAATGTTGTAGCAGACACTTTGTCAAAGCAACAAATAAATGCGAATACTGATTGTTCTCAACCAAAGAGTAAAACAACTATTGCATTCTTTTAAAAATCAAATTATACCTATTTATGACCCAGCCAAAGTAGGTAAATTAATATTTCCAAATAGAGTACGCTCTACAATCCCCTAAAAGACAAAAATTACTTAATAGAAAAATTAAAAGACAAATTATGACGAACGCTTTAAAAATAGACGAGGACATATTATTTCATGTCAAAGATATCACCAAACCTATTAACAGATGTTATAAGCATGGACGAACAAAAAAAATTGTAGTAAGGACACACAGAAGTGCTCATCGCATATAAAATATAACACACAATAAATTTTACTTGCACATTTTTGGCCCAACGTGAAAGAAATATGAAGAACAGAAATTACTACACAAGTATGTAATACATCCAAACAAAAAGCCTATAGGAAAAACTCCAATTCTAACAAAAGTAGGAGAATACATACAAATGGTAATTTTTCACATGAAAAATAATACATCAGCTCCATCGATTAATACTAAAATATTTTTACTTACGAAAATTGGAAAACGAATTAAATTGTCATGAGTGTATAGAAAAAATATTATCTCTATTGTACCCCAACGCCAAATATCTTATGACGGATAATGAAAATGTGTTCGTAGGCAACATAGCGAAAGCAGTGTATAGCAGACTTAAAATTTTATATGAATTGACTCCAATACACCACTCAACAACGAACGGTCAAGTCGAACGAGTTCACAGTAGTCTAATCGAAATTTCGACAAGATTGGCAAGCGTTCTCGTTCACCACCAGACCTACATATTTGCTTCGCTTCTTTATCTATTCTGGAGAAGGTAGAATGAAGGCCAGTAACTGTATACTCTTATTGAAAATAGTATCTTCCCTATTTACTTCTGCAGCTCGAATTATTTTCTCTAAGAGTAGATTGAAGAAATCGCACGAAAAATAGTCGCTGAAACCTCTTTTGGTATCGTACGGCAAGGATAGGTCCTTCCTGATCCTGTCAGAGCTTTTAGTATTGCTCAACGTCAGTTTACACAGCCGTATTAGTTTTACGGCTTCTGTTAGTCGCCGCATCTTTTCGTAGAATTTTAGACCATTACCCCTGTCGGCCAGCTTGTCAAGTTCTTCGTATTCATGCATTTCGGCCTCTCTCTTTTTCTGTCTGCAAATACGTCTCACTTCCATCTTCCACTCTCGGTATCTATCCCATTCTGCACGTGTTGTGGTCGATCATAACGTTGCGAGGTAGGCACCCTGTTTTTCTCCGCTGCGACACGGCCCTCCTCGTCGTACTAGCTGTTCTTTAGCATTTTCCGAAAACCAATGGTTTCGGTTTCAGCTGTACGTAAGAAGTTTGTAATGCCGTCCCACGGTTCCCTTATACCGAGTTGTTGACGAGTGCTCTCTGAAAGCAGGAGTGCAAGTCGAGTAGAAAATCGTTCAGCTATCTCTAGTTATTGCAGCTTCTCGACGTCGAACCTTCCTTGTGTTTGTTAGCGTGCATTTTTTGCTGCACAGAGGCGGGTGCGAATTTTGGCTGCAACAACATTATCGATGTGATTGGTGGCTTTTCGATCCGGAGACAACTAGGTAGCTTGATGAATTTTCTTATCCTAGAATCAAGTTCTACAGATAACCACATTTCTGGCCCCAGGCAAAGTCGATCAGCCTCAACCAATTTGGGGATGTTTCCTTGTGGAGGCTTAATTTACCGACTGTTGTGCTAAAGTTACCTTCTTGCCCAACCATCGCACAGTGAGGTAAATGGTGCTCAAAATGGAGATTAGTTCCCACAAGTCTTCTAGTTATGGAAAAGTATTTTTTTTTTAGTTAATTAATCATAAAAAAGTAAGAAAATAATGCAATTCGAGTTTTTGATTGTTTTTTTTTATATCTTAAAAAACAAAAATATGCTGAACATCGGTTTTCTAAATTTTTAATTTTTTTAAGCTTCAAATTTTATTTAAAATATATAAACTGTTTCTTCATCATTATAATCATATTCATGATCACTGTCCTCTTCGCTTGAATTTTTATCATTGCCTTCATCATCATCGTCATCATCAACTTCATTATTATTGCCACCCTCTATCACGATCGATCGATCTTATGCTTCTTCGGGTAAATCCTGCACTTTTTTTTTGCATTTGCGAGAAAAATGTTCTCTAAAATTCTTAAAATCTTTGTTTCGAGCTTCCTGAGCTTCTTCTGATAATTGTCCGATTGGCAACATAGCGTGCGATATTATCTCTGGTCCATGGATAAAATATTTGTGAAGTGTTGGAGGCATGTTAAACCAAGGATAACATTCAACGAAATATTTTGCTGTATTTAAAGCGTAGTCACGAAACTTCTGTACCTCAATATCGTGCCCACTAGAAGCAACTACGAGTATTGTATGCATCTTTTTAATCAAATTTATGTCAACTTTAGTAATTGCTGCTGACATCTCGGGATTTTGAAAGAAAGGCCTAGCTGTATTGCCATCGTTAGAATTCCCAAAACCAGGTTTTGGTTGGTCAACAATCAGACCAATTTTATCTTTAAATCCTTTTTGAATCCGTGCTTTATTTTCCGAAACTAATAGTTTCTCGCTTTCTGTTCGAGCTTGCCACTTTTTATAGACAATTTATATGATAAGTGGAGAAGACATTCAAAGAACCTAATCCACCCATGAAGTATTGAAAGCCCAAATTGTAAATTTTCTGTTTTTACAACTTTCTTCACCATTTCATCAATTTTATTAAAATCTTTCGAGCTAGCTCCACATAAATAATATTTTTGTGTAGATTTTGTTTCTGTTAATGCGTTGCATACTTTTCCATCAACCATAGATAAAATTAAATTGCGTTTAACTTCCATATATTTATTTCCATAAGGTATAACCGAATTAACAAGATTTTGTATTTCTATACCAACTCTTTCGTTTTCAGTTCTAGAAACAGCTGTGGACTCTTTTACAAATTCAATTTTTAAAGGCCTGCAGAACCTGGTAGAAGCTGGGCGCGGATTTTGCCACATAGTTTTGCTTCCACAAATCAACCTGATTGGAACAATACAGGTGATGAAAACTGATGAATCATTTGCACCCGGATTATGGTACGCTTGCTTATATGAGCTGTGTCCAGAGCTTCCATCGAATCCCCACTTAGTGTAGAAGCATAAATTCGTCATTTCCTCATCGTTCAATGTTTTAATTACGTTATTTTGGGCTAAAGTCATACGCTCAGTGGTATGGTCTAAAAGGGCTTGCAAGCTTACTTGTGCTGAAATCTCGCAAAAATGCATGCTCTCACGTCTAGGATAACTATCCTTTTTTGCTAATTGGACATATGAATAGCAAGGAAACCTATCTGGAGCAGATTGCCTTATAACATTGTACTGTTGTCGAGATAACTTTGCTTCCACCTAAACAAATAAAGCGTCTTCTTTGGACATTTGCTGTGATAGTGATGATTTGGCAATACTTTTATGGAATGCTCGATATATGAAAAATATGTATGTCACAAAGCACCCCACGCTTTTCTCACAATAATACAGGAATTTTTCCTTCATTATTATTGTTAGTTTATACAAAGAATTATTTTTCACTTTTTAGTTTGATATGCTTTAAAAGCGTGTTTTTTAGTTTTTTTAAACTATATTTATTTTTAATTTTTTAGTTTGATGTGAGAAACCCCAAATTTGTTAAAATATGAACTATGACATGTAGTATTGGTTAAGTAAATCGATAATTAGACAGCATTTAATATCTACTCGTAACCTTTCATTGACAAATTGTTATATTATATTATTTGCGACCAAGTTCTATTGACGACTTTACGAATTATTATTTCTTAATCGAATCATTTCTTCTAAAGCTTCACTGTTACAGGGGGTTTTACCTGTCAACTTTGAACAGTCTAGTTCTTCAATTCGAATTCCGTCCAAAGATCTACAACGACTAAGTGCTACATAAGCTTGTCCAGCAGCAAACAGCCGAGAACCCAGATAAATTACTGCATGATCTACTGTACAACCTTGCATCTTATGAACGTTCGACGCCCAACTCAGTATTATTGGCAACATTCGTCTCTCAGCGATTCCATAGCTGTATTTTGCTGGAAATTGTATCGATATTGGCTTAATTACGTGTTCACCATCTGAGCCGAAATTAATACGTACTGACGGGATGTCTTCTGCATATACTTGGTCCCTGCGAAAATTTGGCCAGATAATTTTTGTAACAAACCCCATGTGAAATTTTTTAACTAATTCATGAAGGGTCTCCTTCTTCTGGAGGGATTCTACAGCAACAATTACGATCCAGAAGAAGTTTCCCTTCTTCTGAGTCAAACTCGGGATAATTTTCGATCCAAATCACCATATGAAGGGGAGGACTGCCGCGATTCTGGAATTCAATGCGCCACCAATGATTCTTCACTTTTCCGCCAAACACATAATCATTATTTTTTATAAATTTCATTAGAGCATTTACTCTTAACATGAAATGTCGACTCAAAATTACTGGATACTTCTCGATAAGTCTTTGGGTCTCATAAATATCGAGAGTACTGGGATCAACATCAGCCCTACCATCGGCTATTAACAAAGCCTTTCGTTGGTCTAGCCAGTTGAGATCATTTGAGCTAAATGTTACAAAGTATGTTGGAGGTCCTAAACATCTGATTTGAGCTAATAGTTCATTCAGAGATGATCTCCAATAAGCTGCCGAACCTCTTAAATTTTTTTCATAAATATGGACATCTTCCATTGCTCCTTTTTGATTAACAATTTTTTTGCCGCATGCAGATATAGTGCTTTTGATTCTATAATATTCAAAGAAGGATAAGGCATAAACCAGATAGTCGTTACATGTTGCACCTGTGTCACTTCCCAAAATTCTAAACTGAAAGTAGTCTAACGCTGTAATATTTACAGGCCTTTGTTCTTGAACCCGTTTTTTCCGTAAGGAACAAGAAGTACCAGGCAAATTCTTCTGCTTTCAGTTCATGTCCGATATTAACGATGTTGTCTTTGTTTTGCGGTTAATTTCGTTAAGGTTTCGTGAAACCTGTAGTTCATCTTCCACATTGGGTTGCATTATCATCAATCGGCGCCATCAAAGATGTCTGCAGTGGAATTAAATGATTAGGTAGTTCATGTTGAGAAGTAATCATTTCAGACGCAGCCGTTACTATCTCAATCCTCTGCTGTATTTCTATCTCATCAGGCTCATCTGTTTCATATACAACATCAATGTAATCAAGAGTATACTGCACATTTTTGCTGCCTGTTGTACGTTTACAAATCCTCACAAACTCGTCTAAATTGTCGCATTCGATAATGCAGGCTTTTCCATTGTTATCCTTTGCTCTAGATCCCTTTTGACCACAAGAATGTGAGTTAGTGAAATAATATGCTAGATACTGAAAACTGTCGCGTTACATTAATATTTTCCAAAAATTCAGTAATGACAACTATTCCAGCATTATTAGTGGTTCTTGGTAACATTTTCGGAAGTTTTTCAGTAACTTCGAAAACATCCTGAGCAAACAATACTGCTTGACCTCGAAAACTATATTGCCCAAATACACCGCTTAATTTTATAATTTTAACAAATGGAAAAATATGTGAAATCAGCCTTTGCTCGGCTTGAGATAATTCCGAAATCACGTCTGGAATAGAGGCTGGATCTAGATTGTTCCAATAAGATTTAGATGGTGGAATATTTTTCATTGAATTCAAATGGGTTTTGCAACGATTGCAAACAATCAAACATTTTTTTTGCTTTAATTCATTAGGCAAATATGTGTTTGCTATAGCATCTACTCGTACAATCCATTTAAAAATTTGATGTTTATAGCATCGTTTAGTACAAACCTCACATATCGCATCGCAAAACGAGTTAATTGCCTGCCTAAAGCTCGTTATACTGGCTTTACGTAACCTTCGAACCTCTTCATTTTGTTTCTGCATTTGCATCAAACGAGCCTCTCTGGCTTGTTCTGATTCGGAGGCTCGGCTTTCCGCTGCATCCTAAAGCATTTGCTGCAAACGAGCCTCTCTGCCTTGCTCTGGTTCTGAGGCTCGGTTTTCCGCTGCATGCTAACGCATTTACTGCAAACGAGCCTCTCTGCCTTGCTCTGGTTCTGAGGCTCGGTTTTCCGCTGCATGCAGACGCATTTGCTTTAAGCGAGTCTCTCTGCCTTCCTTCGATTGCTTAGCTCTATAACTTCTCATATAGAGCCTTCTTTTCTCCTTTATTTTCTCTAATTCGCCTAAGTGTTCTGACGATCTTTCCATTCTTTCACTGAGAGTTGTTTTTTTTTTTTGTATAAACAATTCGTTAAATAAAATTAATTTATTGGCTTATAATGAAAAGATTTTAATCAAATATACTATACGACGTACAGACTTTTTGAAAATCTATGTAAATATATTTCGCTTATAATTTTAAATTGTCACAACCGTACACTTCGACTGTTTTTTTTCGTTTGATTGTATACCTATATATTCCTGATATTTATAGTATTTATGATGTCCCGAGGGAACCAAAAAATTAACGGTACAAACTTGGGTTAATCCATTTCTATTGTTCTTGACTAGCACTTATAATTCAAGTGGTCGACCCGGAAAGTAGGTAAGCTGGTGGGTTGTCTCATTTTCCATTTTTTCAGGTAGAGGGGTTCAAATAAGGGGTAGGGAGAATATTACTTTGTGTATTTAAAATTTGTATGAATTCTTATTTTATATTGAAAGAATGTATTTTTTATTCTATGAGATTTACCAATATTGTGAAATATAAACGAATATAACTTAAATCGTATTCTCCGCCTTTAGATTCGGTGACAATTTTTAAAAAGCTCACATCGACGTGACAGCCAAAGTTAAAAAAAGGAGTTTTCTACTGCAGTTGCTTCTCGGAGGCATTTTGAAAACTAGTATCTGAATTTTTTTTACTACAAAATTTTATTATTAGTATTAATTTTTTTATTACCTAAAAGTCACATGTTTTGCATTATTTGATATTATTTCATCTGGTGCGCGGTTATACGTATGTATATACATAAGTATATCTATATAAAGTATACTTTCTTTAAGGATATACATATGTATATTTCAGTATATACATATGCTACTCAAATGTCGCCAAAACTAGTTTTATATAGATGTTGTATATTTTTGGTGAACTGCTTAAACTTACTGTCGCCTTCCTACAGTGTCGCTCAAATATTCTACGTTTCAGTACCATTTAAAAAAGTAACAAACAAACATACATACATACATACATACATACATACAAGTGAAGCTAATAAAAGCTCCCTTGCCGCTTTGCCCACAAACTAGCGTAAATATGTAAGCATATATATGAGCTTGCATACATATCGACGCAGATTTTTGCGAGTCACGGAAAAATATTTTAGAATGGACAAATGTTATAAATCGACAACTCCGTTGTTGCCACTTTTCTGACTTCTTTCTGTGGAGAAGCATCAGAAAGTTGTTCAATTTATGATTTTTAGCTTTTGCCATCGTCGCGAAAAGACGCTTGTAGGCAAAGGCATGCTCGGGGAGATGTTACGGCGTCTGTGTTTATGAATGAAGCGAGGTCGTTTGTAGAATTTGCGCCTGCGTTTATGAATGACATCGTTTTTGTTGTAAAATTTACTACATTTGGGCTTTGCCAAATTGACTTTTGATGCTTCTGCTCTTTGAGCAATTTTTGTTTTTGTAGAACAATGCTTCAATTTTTTTGTTGGTGACATATTCACATGTGTACGCATTTGTATGTATGCATGCTTGTGCATTATTTGTTCGGAAGTGTATACAAATATATGTATGTACATATAAGTATATATACATGTATGAATGTATAAAGGTGATAAACCTCCAGAAGAACCCTCGTCATATCGGCCCTTATGTATGCTTGATACGGCTGGAAAAGTTTTTGAGACAATTATCTGCAAGCGACTCGAGAAATATACGGAAGGAGACGCTGGGTTGAACCCAATGCAATTCGGCTTCAGGAAAGGACGAAGCACAGTGGATGCGATAAATGCGGTTACCAGAATAGCGGAAAAAGCATTGGAAGGGAGTAGATGGCGCTGGGGTGACAAAAAATATTGCGTCGTGATTACCCTGGATATCAAAAATGCTTTCAATTCAGCGAACTGGACCCTAATCATTAGAGCTCTGATAGAGTTAAAGGTTCCGGACTATCTTATTCGAATTGTGGCAAGCTACTTTGACAGCAGAGTATTAGTATACGAAACAGAATGTGGACCTGAAACATATAAAGTCACAGGCGGTGTTCCGCAAGGGTCAGTTCTCGGCCCTGTACTCTGGAACGTGATGTATAATGGGGTTCTGAGAGTCGCGATGCCAGATGCGGTAAACATAGTAGGTTATGCGGATGACATTGCGGTCGTAGTAGTAGCGAAAACTCTAGACGAGGCGAAGAACAAGTGCAGTGAAAGCATCAGCAATGTTAAAAGATGGCTCGAGACCGCTGGCTTACAACTAGCTGCTCACAAAACGGAGGTTGTTTTGATGAGTAGTCGAAAAAAAGTGGAAACAATATAAACAAGAACTGGCAAAAATCAACGAAAAATGCCTCCGAAAATGGCAGGAGAGATGGAATACCTCAGCGAAAGGAAGGTGGACCCACTCTCTGATACCCAATATTAGAAAATGGGTTACACGGGATCATGGGGAGGTGAACTACTACCTCACGCAGTTTATATCTGGTCACGGCTGCTTTAGAAACTATTTGTACAAATTCAAGCATGTGGAATCTCCTCTTTGCATGCACTGCGAAAATTATATAGAAACGGCAAATCACGTACTGGTGGAATGTGTCCGCTTCCAAAAGGAAAGGCAAATACTTTCCGATAAAATAGGAAAGCCCTTACCCATACGTTCAAGGGACGTAGTAAATTTTATGCTAACTTCCCACCTAGCATGGGATATGGTATGTGGGATAATAGCATATATTGTGCAAAGGCTGCGAGAAGATGAAATCGCCGTGAGACCGAGAGTGCAGTCCCGAGAAGCTGCAAACGTATGACAAAATAAGAAATTAAATATAAAAGAGCTGTTACATACTTTAACAATACCTGCCCTGCGAAGGAAAGCCCTATAGGTAGTTCCGCAGGGAAACACAGGTCTGTGGGCAAGGGGGTGCTTTAACACGTATGCGCTGTATGCGAATCGGGCATAATTGTTGGTACGGGCCAACAATATCTTTTGAAGATTTACACCCTCCTTTGGCGTATCCATAAAAAAAAAAAAACATGTATGAATGTATGAACAAGCAGATTAATGCGCGCACATGTAATATCAGGGTTCTCATTTACTACTCCGTAGCAGCAAAATTTCTAAAATTATTGCTATGCTATCGCTACCGCTCTCACTTTGTCGGGAGCCACAGCATAGCCTTAGCATAACAATGTAAAGTATTCGCTCTACTCTGCTCCGAGTTTTGTTAGGTAAAAAACTATAGCTGGGCAGAGCAAAAAATTAAAATCTGCGCTATGCTCTGTGCATAGCAGTAGCAAAATATTGGGAAGCGGTAGCGCAGCAGAGCTAATGAAAAAATTTTCACGTAATGCTACAGCTCCGCATGTGTTTGTCGTTTTTTTTTCTTTTTTGCTATTTTCAGTCATAATATTTGAATTAATTGAATAATTCAAACAAAAAAATGTTATGCAAATCATTTTGGCACTTGTTGCGTCAAGTGACTTTATAAATCTAAAATCAAATATTTTAAGAAATATATTAATAAAGTGAATTAGATAATAATTGAATAAATTATAAATTTTTTTTTATTATGTAAAATATTTACCATTTTTACATTACCAAGAACATCATCTATTCCAAATGTATTACAATACTCAATTACTATGAATTTTCGAAATTAATTTTAACTACATATACTTTCCCCTTTTTATATACATTAGGGCGTTTTTATTTTTTTGAATTATTAATTTTGTTCGGTCCCGTCACGAAATTTCCTTGGAAATACCCCAAAAAAAAATTCCCTGAAAATTTTAGCCCTACATATTAACATTAAGAACTGGACAGAGGCATGTAAAAATTTTCCATAGAAAATACACTACAATCTTGTTTTTTATCTTCAAATTCCTACAGATCAGAGGTATTTTATGGCATCGCTTTGACTTTAGACGCTGTAGCTCTTGTCAGTTATACAAAAAAATGCGAATTTCGTGGAAAAATCAGGTTTAGATTTCATTGCCATTTTTTGTTGTGATATTAAATATATCGGACGGGTTCGTCTTAAAAGAAAACTACCTGGTTAAGGAGCAAAATCAGTATAACCCATATACTAAGCATGTTTGGATATGAAAATTTTTATTTATTTCTTTCTATTTTTGAATTACTAAAATTTTCAAATGACTCTTACATAAATTTTGAACAAATGCTTATGATTTGAAATATAATTTTTGTATTTTAGAAATTTATTGAATTTTAGCATAAAGAGATAAAATGTATCCTATGTCCTTACCCTGCTTCTAAGCTACCTCCCCACCAATTTTAAGCCAAATCGGTTCAGCCATTCTTGAGTTATAAACGACTTTCTTTTAAATCTTGTACCATACTTGTAAATGACAGAAAATAGCAAAAAAGAAAAAAAAACAACAAACACATGCGGAAGCTGTAGCACATGAAAATTTTCATTAGCTCTGCTGTGCTAACGCTCCCAATTTTTTGCTACCGCTACGCTAGAGCATAGCGCAGAATTTAATTTTTTGCTCCCGCTCCAGCTATAGTTTTTTACCTAAAAAACTCGGAGCAGAGTAGAGCACATACTTTACATTGTTATGCTAAGGCTATGTGTAATAGGTATAAGTGATAAAATCATGATTTGATTTTCTGAACGCGCACATGCGTATACATATGAGCAAATACGAGTAATAAGATTAATATGATAGCCGATATATGTATGTATTTATTATTAATAATAAAAATATTTTAAACAATATTAACTTTTTATTTACTTAATAATAGAAAAATTTGTTTTCTTATCGGTCACCACGCTCAGAAAGTGTAACTTGAAATAATATCAAAGAAAAAGAAATACTGCAAGAATAAAATAAATAAATAATTATAATTGCATAAGTTGATACAAAATGCAATGCAATAGCTTTACCGCGGCAGTCCCCGAGTGCCACGCGTTTTTTTTAATTAAACAATGTTTGGTCACATCAAAGACATTATTTGTGCAAATTTTGATCCCGTTATATTAATTGCTTCTTGATTTCTGTAGTGGAAAGTGAACGAATCAGGTGGAATTTTAAATTGTATGATATGAGAAGTAGGTGTGGTTATTGTCCGATTTCGCTCATTTTCACAGTGTGGCATATAAAAAGAAACCGGTCGTTCGGGTCCCCAGATATGGGATTTCACCAAAAAGTAGGAGGTCTACGCACATCGTCCAATTTTTATCATGGTTCTCAGAAATCCTTTTCTTTTCATCTCGGCGGGAAATTCTTACGTTTCTGGGGCATATGGTTAACGATTTATCGCGCTTTCTGTGGTTTTAAACAGTACCATTATGTGGGGAGTGAGTGGGTTTTCATCCGATTTCATTCATTTTCACAGTATCGGTAGAAGTTCTTGTAATTCATGCTGAGCTAAATTGGTTGTTGGAACTTTAGTAGTTTAGGAGATATGCACATTAAACATATCAGAGGGCGACGCCATGAGTTTGTGAATTCAAGTGACGTGGTTGAGTTTTTGGTGCGGTCCTGGGGTATTTTTAGAAAACTTCCAGTTTTAACACCAATTATAGTTGATCCCTTTCCTGCGATCCAATCGGACACTATACATATAAAAAAAGATAAGTACAGCATTTTTAATAAAGGTCCATTTGCACTTACCCGCTTGTATTTTGTTGAAAACATATTATTTTTCCCCTGAAAACAGCAATCCTAACAAAACGCGTGCTAATATTTTTGCATTGCCGTTTTTGTTTTGATCACTCAGCTGTTCTCCTTTTTGTTTCTCCTTTTTCGTATTCCCTTTGGTTTTGGCATTGCTAACTACAAAAAATATAAGCAAGGTTTTAGGGGCAGTGACTGTATGGCCTCTGAGAACAGTAGTGGATGCATCCCAGAGAATGCATTTAGAAGGAACTCAAAAATTATGAGAATGCCACCTAATGGAAAAAGTGAGTCATCCACCGCTGCTGGATCAAAAAGAGAATGCGAAAATGCCAAACACATAATTGAAGGTGGCAAACTCTCGGAGGAAATTCAAAGTAGCGAAACTACCCAAAGCTTTAACCAGTTGGGTAGTAAAATAAAAGAACTAGAGAATATGACGGCTGGCCAAAGGCACATAAATTAGGCCATGCGCGACCTAGTAAGCAACATAGTGGCGCTACATGCTAAGGCTGAGAAAGGCGGAAACCTATCCAAAAGGATTATGGTAGGGAAAGCATCCCAGGTTTCCCCAATGGCTAAGGAGGTAAATATCCCGAAAAGGATGCGTGAGACAATAGGCTTTCTGCCTCCCACCAAAAAGCCGAAAAATACAAATAAAATGGAGCAGCCCACCTACAGCGAGGCAGCGAAATTGATGCAAGCCAATACAACGGTTAGACCCAGCGCAGGGGAAGCGAAGACCACTCGAAAAGAAAATTAGATCGAGGCCAGACGCAATCATACTTACGAAAAAGGATGCTGCATCATACGCGGATATTCTCCGGAAAATAGAAGGTGACAGAGGATTAGAGGAATTGGGCTCAAGCGTCACGTACATAAGAAAAACGTTGAAAGAAGACCTGCTATTAGAGCTGAAAAACCTAGCGGATAAGAGAGTCGAAGTGTTTCAAAGGGCCTTAGAAGGAGTGGTCGGTGAAATAGCTGAAATGGCCCAAAACCCACAGCGTCATGATTATTTGCAAGGATTTGGACGAAATAACTTCTCCAGAAGAGATTTGCGAAGCTATGCAAAAAGAGTGTGGAATAGAAAATCTGGGAAAAACAAACGTTAAGAGTATGCGAAAGACCTCAAGCGGTACTCAAATAGCTGTCTTATGCCTGCGCGCCCAGGACGACAAGGTTGCGCGCTAGGTAGCCAAAATAAAGATCGGGTGGTATGTATTTCGCCTCCGGGAATACTCCCCTATTCACCGTTGCTTCAGGTGTTTCCATCTGTGGTACATGGCGCAAAAATGTTCCAACCCCGTGGACAGGTCGTCTCTATGTGCACGTTGCTGAGCCGGTGGACATGTAGCGAAGTCTTGTACTAATGATCCAAGCTGTATGCATTGCAAAGGAGCACACTCAGCCTTGAGTACTACGTGCCCCAAATATCTCGAGATGGCGAAATCGTTAGGAAAATGAGGATAATACAATTAAACTTGAATCATTGCGCAGCAGCACAAGAGCTACTAAAACAGACAGTATTTGAAAAAACATTGATGTCGCCTTACTAAGCGAGCAATATTCCCAGCGTTCGGAAAGCACCTGCACTACGGACATATCTGGCAAGGCTGCAATATGGTCATGTAAAGGACAATCATTTATGTCTCGCTCCGGAGGTCATAATTTTTTCACATGGGCAAATATACGAGGCATATACTTTGATAGCTGCTATGGGGGGAGCATAGCCTCAATTAAGGATTTTGAAGACTTCCTCCTGGAACTTGCTCTAGAAACCAGAGCAAATTACCAATTATAATCGCAGGCGACTTCAATGCGTGGACGACCGTTTGGGGTAGTAGGCGCACAAACCATCGTGGGCGTCTGATACTTGAATTCCTCGGTCAAACGAATCTTACGATATTGAATAGCGGAAGGCAAAATTCAAAAGGGAAACAAAGGCTCTATAATTGACCTCATGTGTGCCAACGGCGCTCTTAGCAGCGGACATATTTACATATAGTGACCACATGGCTATTATTGCTGAAGTCTCTTATGCCGGAGGAACGCAACGCCGCAGCAGGAGCACATGCCAAAAACGAAACTGGAAACAAAACGATTTCGATAGGCGAAAACGCCATGCACTTGGTATCCTCAGTGCGAAAAGAACTGTTCACAGCATGCGACGCAACCATGCGTAGGACAGCACACCACAACAACAGGAAGCCAGCGTATTGGTGGAATGAAGAAATAGCTGGACTTAGAAAGCTCTGCAATTCAGCTAGACGCCGCCTACAACGTAAACAACGGGAAGAAAATGAAAGCAGCCTCAGACTAATATTTAAATATCAGAAGAAACTTCTAACTTTTGAAAAACTTTGTGAGGGAGCTAACGAAGACCCCTGGGACACAGCATACAAAATCAATATGTCTAAATTCAAAAATAAGACACAACAACCCAAAAGCGCATCCTTTATGAGAAATATCGTGGAAACTTTGTTCCCAAACCACCACAATATTTCTTATGCTAAGCCCCGAAACGAAGTCGTAAAGCCACCACTGCTAGTTAGTGAAGAAGAAATATTGGCCATAACCAGAAAAATTAAAAGCAGCAAAGCGCCTGGATTAGATGGCACACTAAACAGAGCGTTAAAGGAAGCCATGACTTTGAAAATAAAATTGTTCGCAGAAATGTATAATGCCTGCTTAAAAGAAGGAATATTTCCCAACCCATGGAAAGTCCAGCGTTTGGTTCTACTCTCTAAACCAAAAAAGCCTCCGGAGGAACCTTCATCATATCGACCTCCGTGCATGCTTGACACTATTGGCAAAGTATATGAAAGCATAATTAGAAACCGTTTGGAGTTAGTAATCCAGAAAGCCGGCGGATTATCAGAAAGACAAAACGGCTTTATGAAAAAGAAGTTCACCATTGACGCATTATACGAAGTCGTTGACACCGCGAAATGCGCAGTAAGTGGCAAGCGATGGAAAGGCGGAACAAAAAAATATTGTGCGCTGATCACCCTGGATGTGAAGAATGCCTTCAACTCAGCAAAGTGGGCAAACGAAAGCTATTAAATTAGTTGTATACGCAGACGACCTTATTGTGGTAGCAGTTGCTAAATACCTCGATGACCTCCGGAGCAAATGCAACGAGTGCATTAACAGTCTGCGCCAATGGTTCTCCTCAATGAATTTAGAACTGGCGGAGCAAAAGACTGAAGTCTTGCTCTTAAGTACAAGAAAAGTAGAGGAAAGCATATCTATCACCATAGGGGAGTGCCAGATTCACTCACAGCCACACCTAAAATATTTGGGAGTGGTAGTAGACTCAAGGCTCAAATTAAAGGACCACCTAGAATGCACTAAAGGTAAAGCGAACAAAATCCTGAATGCCTTATCAAGAATGATGGCAAATAAAGGCTGCGTGCGTTCCAGCGGGTGTTTTTTACTCGCAAAGGTAATGAGGTCGGTTGTATTATATGCGGCTCCAATATGGATCCAGGCGCAAGGCATCAAAGCATATGCCAGACAAATAAACACAGTGCACAGGCTGTCGGCACTAAGAGTTATCAGTGCTTTCCGAACAATTTTAAGCGATGCTGCTGAAGTAATAGCCAGTATGATGCCCATTGGCATCAAGGGTGACGAATACAAACGAGTGTACAAATTATCAGAACCAACTACAGAAGCCAAAAGAAGAGAGAGAGTGAAAAGCTTAACTATATGGCAGCAGCGGTGGCAAACCTCACTCAAAGGACGGTGGACGTACAGACCCATACCGGATATCCATTCCTGGATCGACAGACGACATGGTGACCTGGATTTCCACCTAACCCAAATACCAAGTGAACATGGATGCTATAGAAGCTATCTGCACAGATTCCAGCCCGACATTAGTCCGAATTGTCCATCGTGTTCAGAGTGCTGTGAAGACTCTGAGCATGTTTTCTTTTATTGCCCGCGCTTTATAAGTGCAAGGGAAAAACTAAAAACTACACTCGGTGGTAGTTTTACGGTGGAAAATTTGACGACACTCATGTGTATTTCCACTGAGAACTGGAGAGCTGTCGGCAGCCTCAGTCATGGCAAAACTGAGACATATAGACCAGAGTAGGCGTCCGTCAGTCCGTTCCATAGAAGAGACTTAAATGTCTTAACACTCCCATGAAGTAATACTTAATCAGGTGGTTTCGTGGGAGAGTCTGGAGTTGAGAGTAGGTTAGGTTTAGCGGATTAAAGTTCCGCACTCTGACTTTTGAAGCTTCCCCCTACTAAAAAACAAAAAAAAAACGAGGGCGAGGCCACTCTCACTTTTTCAAAATTTGTATCTACAGTTGGCTCCTGCTACTTCGATCCCTCCCATGTGCTAAATTACAGTTTTATATCTTAATTTAGTGCTTCGTTATGGCCTTTATGGGTTTTCGGTTACTGGGGATTTGTGGGCGTGGCAGTGGTCCGAATACACCCTTTTGCGAACTCGAATTTTTTTTGTACTAAGGAACCTGCATATCAAGTTGCATCATTATGAGCGCTTTTGAGTCTTGTGTTTCCGATAAGATTTTTAATTTCTTTAATAGTAACAGGAGAAATGTTGATGTGTCTATTCAGTCATCTATTTAGACAGTTTATCTCATATTCATCGTTAGGCGTAAATGTGTTTCTCAAATGATTTGGAAATACCATCACCATTGACCCATGTAGTTTCGTTTAGTTTTAAAAGTGCGCCATGTTTTATTTGTTTACTCATATTTCCTGATGCTTTCCACAGTGAATAATCAGTGTTTAGTTAGTTTAGCCAGATAAGTTTTTAAAGAAAAATTTTAAACTGTTTAATTTATGGACTTAGTTTCTTTCAGTTTTGAGAGCAGAGCACCTAGTTTGCTGTCTCTTTTGATGGCCAATAAACCTAGTGGATATCTAATTGTATTGGCATCGCTGAGCATTTGCTAAACACCGTGTTGGGATAAATAGAACAGGCGCAGTGCCGTAAGTTACGGTGTTAAGTCGAAAAATTTGTATTTGCTCCGAAAGATGCCTCTCCACACAATAATTTGACAATTTCTATCTTCTTCACGCATAATTATTTGGCGATACATTTTAGTAATGTCTGCTGTTAGTGCATACTTATTGATTAATCTGATAATAATACATGCACATTATGATTGTTTAAAAGGATAAGTCCGAATCTCGTTAGTTATAATAGTAAAATTTATTTAACTTTATGTGTATTGTGCACATATTACTTTTATATAAAACGGATGCCGTTTTTAACGGATGTTAAAAAAGGGAATTTAGTATCCCAAAATATTTATCGCGCAAGCTCGTCGTCCTATCAGTCAGTGTCGACTTGACCGTAGCACGCAGGACCTATATACTTCGGAGCGAAAGGTACTTTGCGAATAGTGTGTGACGAATTCTGCTGTCGAATTGTGAGTAATGAAGTGTACATATGTGACGAATGTTGACGTGCGAATTGTGTAGAACGAATTGAATTTGCTGTCCTGTTGCCCATCCTTTTTGTTGAGTGGGTTGGCGTACATATGTGTTGAGTTGTGCTGTAGCAGTGTCATCAGCTGTGGTGAATTGCAATGTAGCATTAGGATGCGCCAGTTTTACCGAGTAGAGGGGGTGGATGTTTAACTCATTTAAACATCCTGGGCCCCCTAGGCGACGATTTTGCCTAGTTTTATATGTATATATAATCTGATGCATGTAATTCGGCTTACTATTGGTGGAGTAACCGAGGCCGCAGAATATTAGCTGTGAGAAGCGATTTTGGTTTTAATAGCCAATTGTATTTTGTATAAATTTTGGTGCTTGAGGTACTAATTGATTTTGCGTCCTTTGACGACTTACTCGTTTTGTATTATTATACCAAAAAAATTGTTTGCTTTTATTAATTTTATTAGCTGTTATTTTCAATTTATTATTTGTCGGTTTGGCATACCAGTAGTTTATTATATGCCTTTAGTAGTAACTCTACGCCTGGCCAGAGATGGCCAGAATGGTACTTCTTAGCCCTGGAGTTAGAACTGTGACAATAAAAGGATCTTACGAGAGAGTGGCCGGTAATTGTTGGGGA
>NW_024396465.1:0-40807 GCF_016617805.1 Bactrocera tryoni
AAGAACAAGTGCAACAAGCTTGTCAGACACGATATCTTAGAAAGCAAGCAGGACAAGATCTTGAGCGAATATCTGGTCACGGGTTGACAACTGAACACATACTTGATCTAAGAACATCTTCAGTTATCAGCGGGTTAATTAATATTTATTTAAGCACATATGACGTGCCTGCTATTCCACAAAATAGATTTTTGCGTACTTTTCTTTTAAAGAAAAGACACTCTGTGAATCAATATATATTTCGGCTCCAGTAAATATCCATGATTACAGGACAGTAAACACCAGATATTGAAGTACTAGCATTTTGTAGTGAACGCAATAGAAACGCAAAAAAAACAGACTAACAACAAAACACTGAAAACTACTCCTTACAGATAGTAACTTCAAAGAAGGTACGTAAGTTTGCAACGAAAGTACGCTTAACGAACTAATGTGACCGTTAGCCAAACACTTAGCTAGCAAAGCATATTTAAGCGACACTGTTTTTTTAACGCGCAAGGCCTTTTTTCTGCTAATGAGTAGGAAGAGTAAACAAAACACTGAAATTGCAACGAGCCAGATAGAACAGACACTGCACCACTGAGATTTGTTTATCACACCCTGTAGGGATTTACACTGTGCGTTTTGTACACAGAAAAGTAGTTGATTACGTATACGCCATGGTGCTTTCGCATGTGCTAATAGCTAATGTGGCGCACTAAAACACCGTATTATTAAAGTAGCTGGACTTAAACTTTATCTACCAATTCACTAAATGTGGTTGTTGGTCATTTTTTAATGCACATTCACTTTGAGCCTTAAGTTTGCAGACAATTATTTTCTTTTATTTTATTTTATAATTTAATTTATTGCATTTTGAAAGTCATTACTTTCAAACAATCGCTATGTTAATCGAAGGAAATTTTTCCAACAGCAATGAAATTAATAAAATATAATTAACAAGAGCCTGGAACTCAGCGGTCTAAGATTATTCGACTGACTGTAACTCAGAGTAACGTACATCGAATCTCTCTAAATCAACAGCAAAAGTTTCTTTGAAGTTGGTTCATTAAATTTTAATAATAATTTCATATTAATCGAGGCCACGAATTTTTGTTAAATTAATACTTCTGTGATCAAAGAGTAAGGTGAAAATGTCATTTAAGACTCCCGAGCATTAGAATAGTAGCAGAGGTAACATTTTCCATTTCTTAAGTTGTTAGAGCTCTTTATAATATTTGCCAAGCTTCTGTTTGTGAAACATTTCAATTATCTTCGAGTTGGACGACATTTTGTAAACTAACAAAAATGAATTTTTCGATTCTTTAAATGGTTGGTTTTGTTGAGCAAAACGCGCTCGTAAATTTTTCGTTAAGGAAATAAGAAATATTGTTATGCGGAGACGTTGAAAATCGGGCGAAAACCATTTGGTAGTCCAACCATGGCCCAAAAAAACGTTTATAACAACGAGTTCAAAGTGGTTCAAGAACGCGTTAAAACCAAGTGCGCTCTGACCGACTAAGAAACTCTACCGAGGAGAGCCATGTGTAAAATCCAAGCTTCGTCGATTAGAGACCTCGTTGATAGTTGATTTGAAAGAATAAATAAAAAGTTCACATTTTATTTCATATTTGAAAAAGCAGGCGTTGAAAACGGAAGCAAATAAATTTTCTCAAGCTCATATAAAATTACAAAAATTCAATAATTTTTTAAAAATATATTATTGCAACGAAATACATATAAATTTCATTTAATTCGAGTGAAGTATTGTCAGCGGGCCGAATAACAACTGCGCGCATAGTGAATTTTTCTTAAAAAAAAAAACAGAAGAGAAGGTGAAAAAACACTGACTGACTGCATAAGCAGTGTAATTAGTTTAACCATGTCGACAATGGACACTGGATGGCAGACAGTGAACAGTAAACGAAGAGCAGCCCCTAACTCCCCTCTTTCATCTTCACGAAAACTAGCCAGAGTGGATATCGATACTGACAACAACTACGAAAACCGGTTTGAGATACTTGGTAATAAGGAAAACGACAACAACAATGTAACCACTAGTAACGAAGAAGTGAGCGTTGAATCAGCAAACAGACCACCACCAATCATAATACCAAATGTGTCAAATATTAGTGAAATGGTACTTGCTTTCTCCAAAGCTAGCTAAGAACAACAAAAACATTTATGACATCAGATACTTAGTTAATGCAGTTGTTCAGGTGATGCCACCAAAGCAAACTAATTCCATTGTCCAATGTCACAGATGTCAAGAGTTTGGGCACACGAAAAGTTATTGTAACAAATCTTATGCTTGCGTTAAATTCGGCTCTAATCACAACACTACCGAATGTACCAAAAACAGAAATGCTCCTGCCAAATATGCAAACTGCCAGCACGAACATCCAGCTAACTATCGTGGGTGTCAAGTACACCAGTCACTGAAAACCAAATATAATGCTATCAAAGCACGCACGATGGAGAGTGCGCTTGTTTATAATGCCACAGAATCCACAAATTTGCAAAAAACAAAATTCATTTTTCAACAGCAAAACAAACAACATGGCCTCGTATGCTGATGCTGTAAGAACAACTAACATCGATCAATTTTTAGAAAAAATTGAGAAAATAATTAACGCACAGACTGCTCAGATAAGTAATTTATTAGCAATAATCAATAGTTTATTGAACAAAGTATGCAACTAAACTTAAGAATTGCAATTTGGAATGCCAACGGTATTGTCAACCATATTAACGAAATCGAAACATTTCTTAACAAAAATTGTATAGATGTATTTTTAGTTTCCGAAACTCATTTTTCACAAAGATAATTTTTTTTCAATTAGAGGATACGACATAATTTATTGTAACCACCCTAGGGGTAGAGCCCGAGGCGGGTCGGCGGTGATTATTAACTCAAAAATTAAATATGAACCATTGAAAGAAATTTGTTCACCTTCGATGCAAATTTCACGCATAAAAATCAAAACAAACACACGATCAATAGGTATTGGCGCTGGATACTTTCCACCCAGGCACACAATCAGTTGCATAGAATATGAAAATATGTTTAGCGAATTCGGCTCGACATTCTTACTCGGAGGAGACTTTAACGCCAAGCACCCTTGGTGGGGCTCTCGCTTAAATAATCCGAAAGGTAACGAACTATTTAAATGCATTATGAATAGGAATTTATCAGTGCCTACCTACTGGCCATTGATTTTTTTGTGTACTCAGGCCTCTCTAGTAATTTGCTAAAAATTGAAAAAAACTTTGAACTAAGCTCTGATCACTCACCCCTAATTGCGGTACTCCAATCATCACCTATAATTCTTCAAAGTAAACCAAAAATTGTGACTCCACGTACTAATATTCCATCAGTTTCTTCCTGGTTAGGCAATAATATTGATCTTAGTGTTAACTTAAGAACCACTGACCAATTAGACGGCTTTGTTGAAAAATTTAACAACGCCATTGTAGAAGCAGGTTTTATCTCAACTCCACAAGATACTTTTGTAGTAAACAATCCCTTTATCCCTACGGAAATCAAAACCCTAATATAGGAAATACGATCGTTGAGGAAAATATGGCAAAGGACCCAGAATCCAAGTGACAAATTAATTTTAAACAGAGCTACTAAATATTTAAAAACAAGGCTTAAACAGTTATAAAACAACTCCCTTGAAACCTTTTTAACCAACCTTAGCCCTAACGCAACTCGCTCTGAATGTCTGTGGAATGCCACAAAATTTCTCAAACGCCCAAAAGCCAGAAAGGTTCCAATAAAAGACTCCAGCAATTCATGGTATCGGTCAGATGAGGATAAAGCAGAGGCGTTTGCTAAGTATTTAAATGAAGTATTCACACCATTTAATTTTATTAATGCTTCTGATGAAAGGGAAGTGATGCTCTTTTTGGATACTCCATGCCAAATGCATTTTCCAATTAGGCGTATTATTTTATCAGAAGTGAAAGAGGAACTGGCAAAATGTAGCAACAAAAAAAGCTCAGGCTACGATCAGATAGGCCACGCAGTACTAAAGCACCTAACTGAGAAGTCCATGCGAGCTCTTAAAATTATATTCAATGCCATACTAAGGCTTCAGCACTTTCCTGCAGCTTGGAAATGAGCAGAAATAATTATGACTGCTAAACCAAAAAAACCCGAAAACTTAGTTAGTTCGTATCGCCCCATAAGTCTACTGGTCGCTTTCTCAAAGGTATTCGAAATAATTCTCTTACGAAGAGTGATACCTGTATTGGAAAATTTAAATATAATTCCGGACCAACAGTACGGGTTTCGCAGACACCATGGAACTCCTGAACAATGCCATAGAGTGTTTAATAAAATAAGGTCAGCTTTAGAGCAAAAAGAATATTGTTCAGGTGCAACAAGCATTCGATAAAGTCTGGCACCCCGGACTGCTTTACAAATTAAAGAAAAATTTACCTGCTCCCTTTTTCTTTCTTATTAAATCTTATTTAAAAGATAGACAATTTTATGTTAGGGTTGGAAATGAGTACTCAAGTATGTATAAAATAAAATCAGGCGAACCACAGGGAAGTTTTTGAGGGCCAATTCTTTATTCGATATTCACAACGGATATCCCAAAAAACAACGATGTTACGATAGCAATATTCGCTGATGACACTGCAGTCCTAACTTCAAATAAAGTACCTTCAGAATCTTCTGACATACTACAAAACTACTTATTCCAACTAGAAGACTGGCTCAAGATGTGGAACATTAAAGTCAATTCAGATAAATCTGTCCGTGTTACTTTTGACCTAAGAAGAGGTGATTGTCCTTCAATCAAAATTTTTAAAACAGCCATACCTGTTAGTGATCATCTTAAATACCTGGGGTTACACATAGACTTACCTGGAAATATCATGTAAAATCGAAAAAAGAACAAATTAATTTAAAATTGAGAAGTCTTTATTGGCTTCTGTGTAAAAAATCTGTTCTTTCTCTTGAGAATAAACTGCTAATTTATAAAACCATCATCAAACCTATTTGGACTTATGCGATACAAATATGGGGCACGGCAAGCAATTCAAATATTGAAATAATACAGCGCGTTCAATCAAAAACTCTCAGGTCAATTACAAAAGCTCCATGGTATGTTTCAAATCATATTATTCACAGAGATTTAAAAATATGCAAAGTGAAAGATGAAATAAAAAAGTTTAGTGAAAGATACAAAATCAGGTTAGAGATCCATCCCAATCCTTTAGCAGTGGCATTACTACAGCACCCACTACAACAAGGTTAAAAAGAAAAGGCATATTAAACTTGTAAGCCAGCACGCATGCACATAATGTAAATACATAACTTTAGCACAAACTACTGTATGATTATGTTATTTTAACATAAAGAAAATAGCAAATAATTATGTAAATTAGTAGGTATGTAGTTTGGATTTTTATTTTTTTTATACTGTCACTAAACAGAGGGTCACTTAATGAAGCAACACTCACAATTTGTTTGTATCTTAACAGCACATTTACTTATTGTCTATTAACATTAAGACAGATTGTAATTTTAACTTGAATAAAAAAAAATAAAAAAAAAATTGTAAAATATAAAATTTTTATGAAACAATTAAATTTACTATTTAATCACGGAGTATATAATCTGTTAGACAACTTTTAATGTATTTTTTTATCATATTATTTATCATATAATTTTTTATACATATAGAGATTTACAAATAATATTTTATATAAGAAATTAAATTTTTAGTTTTTTTTTGGTATAAATGTCATATTATGGTAAGCAATTGCCATTATTTTTATAAATATTGCATGTAAAGTTAACTTATTGTCCAGTCAAAATGAAAATATTTAAAGTTAGTTAAATTTACAACAAACAGAAGTTGTTGTAAAATCCTGACCGCTCCAATATCTGGAAAAAAACTCGACGTCAAATACTAAGGTTTTTTTATTTTTAACGAAGCCTCAGGTTTGGTTGAAAGGTTTGATCGAAAATCCATGGATCACACTTGGCACGATATTCGTCCTTTGCGCTACATGCTTTTCAATTGGATCACATAACACTCCAGACATATATTGTGACAACAAAGTTGCCGGAAATTGTAAATAAAACGCAAAATATTTACATATTTATCAATATTTATTTTGTTGCCTTTTAAGTAATCCCCACCATATGTAATATACTTATGCCAATGATTTTTCCAGTCAGAGAGACACTTTTCATAAGCACTTTTTTGGATGGCCTTCAGCGAATTTTATTTTATTTCTTTGATCGACTGAAAACGGGTTTCACTAAGATGCCATTTCAATTCGGGGAAGTAGAAAAAATCAAACGGAGCCAAATCTGGTGAATACGGTGGTTAGTCGGTGGTACTCATTGAGTTTTTTTAATTTTAAACAATCGTGACTCGATGCATGTCCATGAATTATTCTTCCACAATTCCGGCCATTTTTGATAGATTTCGATGAGTCGAGCAAATCCAAATTATCCACCAAAATAATTAAAACGGACTCGCGGGAGATGTCGAGCTTTATTGCTATCTCTGACGATCTTCAAGCACCATATCATTCACTTTCCAGAACGAGGAATATTTCAACCATCTCTCGACCGTCTTTGAAGGCTTTGTGCCACTCGCAGTTTTACTTTTCGAATCACCTTAAGCCATTTCCAACATTCGCAAAAATTCGGCACACGCAATTTGGTTGGAAAAAAAAATTCAAAACAAATTCTTTGTTCGATATTTTTATTCATTATAAAAATCGCAACGCACTACTGAGGTGTACTGACTTAAGCAGCTGCCATAAAGAAATTGTTTGTCAGATCTCGCTCTTATTTGTGATAGCAATTAAGGACGATTCTACCATCTTAACAAAAAACATTTTTTTTTTAATCATTTACACGGGGAATTCAAATTTTAATAACGGGTACTTTTTTCACAACATTATTACGCCGAATTAGCAAAGCAAAAGCACGACACGATTATTTCGTGAAAGTTCTTCATTCCACTTCTATACTCAGGCGTTTTTCACCTGCATTTATTTTTATTGTTTAATTAATTTAAAACTTGGAGTTAGCAATTAATAATTTAATCAACTTTATGTGCACAAATTAGATAAGCATTTTTTTACAAAATGAAAAATATGAAGTCCTGCAATTTCCTTACATTCGCCAAATATCGAGACATTTCAATTTCAGTCTGACAAATACGGGAAACTAATATGTTATTTTAGACTATATTTCCTTTGAACACATTCGCTAACTTTTCGCTCAGCATTTTGTAAATTTATGTATCTATTTTTCTGTATAATAAAAACGGAAATTTTTTTATTTGCAACTTTGGTCTTTGATAATGAATACATTTTTCGACTTTGGAAGTAATTAATATAACGGGATAAACCTTTGCACGAATTATGCTTTTAGATCTGCCACTTTGTGGCCAAAAATATCGAAATCCAACAAATCTATTCAAGTCCCTCGGTACCGAATATTTGGACCCCAGCACCAAAGTTGACTGTCTACCCAAAATAATGGTCAATGAATCAAATTTACAGTATTTTATTAAACTTCTTTTAAAGTAATGAAATTATTATTTTTTTACTTTACTTTTTTTATTTAATTTTATTTATTATTTTATTTTTATTTACCTTCTTATCAATTTATAAATAGTCTTTTTGATTTACTTCATTTTGCTTTTCCCAACATTTTCACTTTTGTCTGTGGAATTGAACACAATTTAGTTTTTTATAAGCAAGCAAGAAGCACCCGTTCCATTCTAGTAAGACTTCACTTTGAGCAATTTGTTAATTTAATTGTGGAGAAAAATTCATCATCAGTATTAAATTTATTGAACACGAAATAACAGCAGACTTGGTGTGTACTCAAATATATAAGCTTATCCGACAGAATTAAGGCAGTGTTACGTGCATATTTTTGATTTGAGATCAACAGGAACACAATTCTCTTTCAAGTTGATTGATTAAATCTTAATAATGTATTTTAAATTTGTCTAGTAATAAAATTTTAATTTTATCAACATGGATTTTTTAGTTAATTAATATATTTTTCTGTTAAGAAAATTTTTCTTTTCTTTGAAGAAAGTATTTTCCTTAGCAATCGCACAGTTGTTATATTCACATTTGTAAATAAAAATTTATGTTGGAAATTTAAATGTTTTTTCGATGAAAAAAAAGCCACACTCTGGTTAGCAGTTTTCATCACATTCATAAACTGAATTTGAAGATGATAAGCAAGTTAAAGAAATATATTCGAGCAAATATTTTTTTAACTTCACTGAACTCATTTTTTGCTAACTGTTAATGCAAATTTTTATATAGGAAACCCAACGCTTTCGTTGTCGTATTTTGAGCAGTTCAGTTTTATATTTCAATCGGGAAAATACTTATTATTTAGTTGGGTTTGTTAAGCGATGCTACATATTTTTTTTTATAATCCTAGTTAAGATTATAGTATGTCTTTTGCTCTGACTAGCAAATTGACATTAATTCTGTCACGGTGTTTAAAAAATATTAGCAGTTATGTGGCATTATTTTATCTATCAAAATATTTGCTTATATGTTTTCAATTAATTTCTGAATAAGTAATGCCTTACTCGGCTTTCTAAATTCTTGCCTTTTTATTTAACATATAATTTAAATATCAAGGATTTTTATTTCAATATACTTAAAATATAACCAATTCTTCAACATTTTAATAAATAAATTATAATTTTATTCGGTTATTTATTGGATATATAAATATTTATCTTTGTTATTTTTAATTTTATTTATTTATTTTGGTTTCTTTAATTTAATTTTTTTTCTCTTTACCAATTTTATACTTTGTTTTATATTATTTATCTTTATTTAATTTTGTTCTGTTTATTTTTCTTTTTTTTAATTTTTATATTACTCATTTTAATTTAATTGTTTAATATTTTATTAATTTTTTAACTTTCGAATATAAATATCATATTCTTTTTCATTTTTGATATACATACATTACATACATTATTATGTTTTTTAATTTTTTTTATTATACTACTCATTTTAATTTAATTGCATTATTAATTTTTTTTTATAACATACTAGAAGACCCGTCCACGCTTCACTGTGGCTGATACATAGATAATACTACTATTACCATCTATATGATTTCTATTAGTTGGATAATAACTATTTGTTAGTGCGATATAGCATTTTTGTGAAGCAACTTGTGTTAGTTTACAAAAAAATGGATCATAAAGCATTTCGGTTGTTAATAAAGTATTGCTTTTGGATGGAAAATACTGTTGAATTTGTGCTCAGGGAGATCCACCGTTGAAAAGATATTTTCTAAGCTGGAAACAGGCGAATTGAGCACCGAGGACAAAGATGCTCTAAAGTTGATAATCCAATGAAAACAACGAATAACTGATTCTGAGAAGTATTTGAGCGCTCTTTAATCGTAATAAAACCGAATTTTTGCGTCGGTGTGTGTCGACTGTCATTCTAGTGAACTGCATATGATGAACCGGTTCTTAGGCGTGGAAAGACGAAAAAGTCGGATGGAAAGGTTGTGACATCAGTCTTTTCGAATGCATTTGTATAATACATACTCAAGGACTGATTACTGAGCCAGTTATAATCCATTGAACTGTGTATTTAGTTGCAGTTCCTTTCGACTATTACAAATACATACTTAGAAAATGTATTATTTTTGAAGAAGAATCTGTATAAAATTGTAGGCATATATTCAAATGATTCCTGCAAATATGAGTTTTGAACAAATGCTTATGATTTGAAATATAATTTTAGTATTTATGAGTTGTATTAAATTTTGACATAAAGAGATAAAAGGTATCCTACGTCCTTACCCTGGTTCTAAGCTACCTCCCCACCAATTTTCAGCCAAATCGGTTTAGCTCTTCTTCAGTTATAAATGGTGTAACTAACAACAACTTTCTTTTATATACATACATATATAGATATATAGAAGTGACGTTTTTTTATTGTTTTTTTTTTTTTTTGAAGAAATGAAATATTCAAATTTTGAAAAAATGCTTATTATTTGATATATATATATATATAATTTTTGTATTTATGAGTTGTATTAATGGTAATGGTTCAGGAGGCGGTTCAAATTCCGGCAATTTTACTTTCCCGTTAGCGCAACACATTCCAGCCGTTTCACTCGAGAATTTAGCCGCTTCACAATGTGGGCATATAACATCCATCATTCCAATATATCCATGTACATTATAGTCGATTAAAGGGTCGTAATCAAATGCAGCAAGGATCATATCTTCCAAAACACGACGTCGTATTCGCGTAGGTCTTGCTGGATTTCTTGCATGATGAGCTTCTTCAAATCTATTTCGTGGACGTCGCACTGCACTTTGTGATACTCTTTGTGACAACACGCCCTGATCATTTCGAGTACGTCGACCTGTGTTTGATTTTGGACGTGCCGGCATTTTCTTTAAAATAATTTCTTATATGATCACTTCGTTTGAAACACACAAAGTTTTCACTGAATAATTTTCAATAATTATTCTTTTAAATAGCCGGAATAAAAAAGAAAGCGACCGAAATTGAACGATTCAAATAATTTACAAATCAAAATATTGAAAAATAAAACAATAAAGAATTGTATGAAAAGTCACTTTTTGGAAATTTCCAATTTTTCGACTTTTCCTTATGAAAAGTATATGGTTTTTTTATGTCTCACCCTTTCCAGATCCACAGCGAACAACTTCTGATTTCATGAAGATACATACTATGTACTATGAAAAAGAAAAGGGCTGTTTTTAGGGGTTTTCCGGCAACTTTCGTAATTTTTTCTTACATAAAAACCTTCTCCTAATAATAACAAATACAACAAAAAAAAATCAGCCAAATCGGTTCAGCCGTTTATGAGTGATGAAATTACAAAGAAAGTGGCATTGATTTTTATATACCTAACTATATAGATTTCATTTCGCTTTTCCTTAAATATTCGAATTTTTAGTTGCTAATTACATTAATACTACTTTATGAAGCTATTTCCACTTAACAAATTCTCATTCACCTTCGTATTACCTTTAGATAGTTTTCGATTCCTTTGCAGTTTATAATATTATTTTTTAACATTTCATATTTTGTACAAAAATAACATCACAATTATTTATATTTTACTTTCTTTCTTCACACAACTTAACAATAACACGCTAACACGCTTCCAGCACAGCTGCTCAGGCGTATTCGTGCAATAATATTGAATTCAGCTTTAAATTCCACCACAAACTTATTTCCAACTTCAACTTTGAACTGCGGTAATTTCACCGGCTTTATGCTTTCATATATGTATGTACTATAAGTAACAGTCTTATATACATATAGTACACTAACACAAAGTTGAGCGCGCGTTCGGGAAAAAATTTAGTACCGTTATACAACCGTTAACGCCGAAGTCCAAAGTAAAACTAAAGTAAACTGCAAACGACACGCACTGTTGTTACGACCAAATTGTATTGACCAAGTCGTCCTCTCGGCTAACCAACGAAGTGCGGAAGCTATGTATGTACTAGCAACGGCGCTTCTCAACGAAACCCCGAAAGGCTTAAACGAAGCATCAATTTGAGCATACGAAGTCTGAACGGTATTTACAACTGTGCAGTTAAAGGTGTGCGTTAACAGTTCTGTTTCGGTAGCTAACCAACGGCAAATGAAATTTGTCGGAAAAACGTTTAACAAATACAAATCACGAGTAAAGTCAGCGTCGGCGCTTTCTCAGCGATTAGCAACAACGATATTTTGTTTAGATGGGTTTTTAATGACAGCTACAGTGACTGTTATTATTTGAGATTAGGAGGAAACGTTTGAAAAACTAGGCAGTATGCCGAAATTTATAAACAAATGTAAGAATAGATAAAGCTACTAGCAATAAATAAATGTGCGAATTTCGAAATATGATGAAACATTTATGTTAAGAGCAATGAGGAGGTAGAGAGTTTGTGAAGAATTTTTAATCGAAATGAGTTAAATATCAATGTTAAGTAAAAGCAATGTCACTAGCTACAAGTAAAAATAAATAATAGCGAGTAATTTCGAAATACATATGTATTGAAATGAGGGGCAGGTCCTTACAGGTCTTTAACATAAATTTTTGAAACCTAAACTGATTTTGTATACTAGTAAATTTTTATTGGAGTAATTTCAAAAAATGCTACCGTTTTTAATTTTAACAGCATGAGTGTGCAGAGATTTTGTAGAGCTTTTAATAGAAGGCAGTTTAACTTGAACTGATTCTGTGTAATAGTACCTTCAATATATAAATATATGTATGTATAGGAACAATTTCGAAATATGAGAGCTTGCAGAATTTTTAACATTAGTGAGTTAGACTTGAACCAATTCTCTATTAATTTTAACAGCATGGGCTTGCGGAGAGTGTGTAGAGATTTTTAGCATATGTAATATGCTAAAAACATGCAATATATAAATATATAGATATATAATTTTGAAAGATAATTAACATTTTTAATTTTAACAGTATGAGCGTGGAAAGAGCGTCTAGAGATTTTTAAAACAAGGGTGTTAAACTTGAACCGATTACTTGTAAGAGTAGTTACATGCAGTATATAAATATAAGCGAGTAATTTCGAAAGATTCCAACATCCGGAGAGTGCGTTAATATAATTTTGTATAAGAGTCAAGTTTACTTGCAATATATAAATATATATAGGAGTAATTTAGGAACATGTTAATACATATTTTGAATTTTAACAGCATGAGCGTGCAGAGAGTTTGTACAGATTTTTAACAGCACTGAATGTTAACATTATTTGGTGTTTATATGACCCAAAATTACTAGCAGTAAATAAATGTATAGAGGATTTTCGGTTAAGTGCTTGAATCCAAAGATTATTTCAACATAACAGAACATAAACCTAAACTAAATTTATTGAAGAGTAGATGTCACTTCTCTTCTCTGCTCAATATAAATATTGTCCATTAGATGCAGAGTTTTCTATATCGAAACAACCGCGAGTTAGGTGATACATATTACCTTCTGACTAAGTTCTTAAAAATCATCCTCGTATACTTTTGAAATTAGACCTTCAGCGTGGGGTATTTATATATTAAGAATCGCTACAAGCTACTTTGCTAATTTTGTTAGAAAAAATTAATAATATTTAAGAGAACTTTTATTGAATAATCATCTTTATAAAGCAACCTTAAGATAACTTGTAATTTCAAACAAACTTTGGAGGCCATAAAATGTGTGTCCATAAAAAATTCCTTGCAATTTAATTATTCTTTCTAAGTCTTCCAGATAACAAAAAGTTCTAAGTGTTTATGTATTGTGTATACTTTATGGAACTCCTATATATTGCTACAGCTAATATTGATATTGTAATAACTCCATTACTGGTATACTACAGTTGTAACTGGACTGTTTGATTCGACAAATTACAGCAAATTTTAAAACCATCGCCTAAACAAGCTGCTAAATGTGTATATAAGGCAAAACAAATTTTGCATATGCCGGTTCTGCAAAGCCTCTGTTAAATTAGAATGTACTCAATAAAGTAAATGACATATAAGTAGGTCAGTTTTGTTTACAATTTTTTCTGAGTGAATTACATTTAATGAGAGAACGACTGCTCGAATTCGCCGCAACTAAAGTCAGCTGTATATTTCGAAGTCCGAACTCAGCGTAATTCATATACAATAATTTTAGTTGAGATATTAAGTTGGTGAGAGCTCGAGTGAGTAACTTGTACTCTTCCACTGAACACTCTCTCACTCTGAAATGAGTAACTGAGTGAGAGATTTAAACTGAGAAAAAAGTATCAATCAAAGGAATTTGAGTTTTAGTTTGAATTTAAGGGAACTGTGATATGTACTAATAGGAACTGAGCTGAAAAAATATGAGACATTAAAGAACTAAAGATGCGATTACAATAACTTTTTTATTAATATTAGAAATGATTTCAAACGAAAAGCTAGGGCTGCCCTTCCATGGAAATGTGTGAATGTCACATCCAACTAACACTCGACTACACATACATACAATATAACCAGCGAACGCATTTTTTCTCTTATCGCTGGTATTACTTTGATTTAACGTATGTACGAATGAACAAGTTTATTGAGGGTTTTCGATTTACGCTGCTGTTATTTTTAGCATTCATTGCATTTTGGCAAGCCATGAACGAATTTTAGGTACTACGTAATACATAGGTGCCACAACGAGTAGGCTATAAATTGCTCAAGTAAAGCTCATTGGCCGATTTTATGGCTGAAGGCTGAAATTAAGCTAAGTAATTGTTGAAATGCAGCTAATGACTTACAGTGCTAATACATTTTTACGCGGCGTTTGTTAACTGGTGTTTTGACCAAAAGTTAAAGTTCAAAGAAAGTACTCTGCGAATAAATGTAAAGATAATTTTGGAATATTTATTAATTTTTTTTAAGAACCTTCAGTTTGAACAAATAAAAACCATAAATACATTTTTGTTTTTGCTTTTATTAACAAGTATTAAAAATGGCAATATCTTAAACTAGGGAGTGCTGCTTATCATGAATCTCTATCATAAATTTCGGTTTCTCCATTCTGCAAATATTTATACTCTGTTGGTATTGAAATTTGCTGGCTGGTCTTCATTAGCTTTCACTTACAATTATGCGCCCTAAAGTTTGTTTGTTTGGAATCATACATAAATACTATTTCAATTCAGTTTTGAGTGGCAGCTGTACGGAAACTGTCAGTTATATTGCATAAAGTTTAATAACTCAAATCAAACGAATGAAATTTTCTAAAGTGAGTGGCGTTTTGACCAAAACGATTGCGCAAACCTGAAGTCAACAGGTTGAACGCATGTCAGAAACAAGGAAGTAAGGGCTAAGTTCGGGTGTCACCGAACATTTTATACTCTCGCATGATAAAGTGATAATCGAGATTTCATTATACGTCATTTACATATTTTTCAAATACCGTATTTTTGTAAAGTTTTATTCCGCTATCATCATTGGTTCCTAATGTATACAGAGAAGGCATCAGATGGAATTCAAAATAGCATTATATTGGAAGAAGGCGTAGTTGTAAACCGATTTCACCCATATTTCGTACATGTCATCAGGATGTTAAGAAAATATTATATACCGAATTTCATTGAAATCGGTATAGCAGTTCCTGAGATATGGTTTTTGGTCCATAAGTGGGCAACGCCACTCCCATTTTCAATGTTTAAAAAAAGCGTGGTTGCAGCTTCCTTCTGCAATTTCTTCCGTAAAATTTAGTGTTTCTGACGTTTTTTGTTAGTCGGTTAACGCACTTTTAGTGATTTTCAACATAACCTTTGTATGGGAGGTGGGCGTGGTTATTATCCGATTTCTTCCATTTTTAAACTGTATATGGAAATACCTGAAGGAAACGACTCTGTAGAGTTTGGTTGACATAGCTAAAGTAGTTTCCGAGATATGTATAAAAAACTTAGTAGGGGGCGGGGCCACACCCACTTTTCCAAAAAAAATTACGTCCAAATATGCCCCTTCTTAATGCGATCCTTTGTGCCAAATTTCACTTTAATATCTTTATTTATGGCTTAGTTATGACACTTTATAGGTTTTCGGTTTCCGCCATTTTGTGGGCGTGGCAGTAGGCCGATTTTGCCCATCTTCGAACTTAACCTTCTTATGGCGCCAAGAAATACGTGTACCAAGTTTCATCATGATATCTCAAGTTTTACTCAAGTTACAGCTTGCACGGACGGACGGACGGACAGACGGACGGACAGACGGACGGACGGACAGACAGACATCCGGATTTCAACTCTACTCGTCACCCTGATCACTTTGGTATACATAACCCTATATCTGACTCCTTTAGTTTTAGGACTTACAAACAACCGTTATGTGAACAAAACTATAATACTCTCTTTGGCAACATTGTTGCGAGAGTATAAAAAAATCGATTTTTGACCAAAATTTCGGAACTGAATTGTTTAAAAAAATTTTTGGTGGAAAAAAAATCTTCTATTAAATACGGAAAACTGTATTTAAGAAGCTTGGGTTATAATTTGAGAATAATCGGTTTAACCATTTTTCGAGTAATGTAGGTCCTCGGCTTTTAGAAAAACGTGTTGTTGCTCCGGCCTTGTACTTCCAAGCACTTTGAAACGCCTTTTCATATTTTCGTGTAAATTCGAAAATATTCAACAGAACGATAAAAAATATTCTCTGTGTGTTCTTAAATATAAGTAAATTAAGAAAAATAAATAAAAATATATATATACGTAGTATAACACTATAACTGTTTGTATGTATAGTATATCTGCCTTCCGCCCATCTGCAGAAGAGCTTGAGCTTGGATAGCTGAAAGATATGGAATCTCACCCAGATGTCGATCCGGTTAAGTAGAAATAAAATACTGGAGCTCGAATTTTTATGACGTATATTGTTTATCCAAATATATTTATATAACGCGATAATCAAGCTCCAACCTTTTCCATCCGAAATTGTTGATTGTACTATAGGCGTATAATACTATTTCACTTGCCATATTTGAAAAATCATATATACATTAAGGTGTGTCATTCTGAGGCAACCTTTTTTTTCAACTGAGAAACAGGCTAAAAACTTTCGAAAATGTGAAAAAAGTCACTCAAAAGCTGAGCTCTTAATATTAATATTAAAAGGTGCCTGTTTCAAATTTTCTATTTTCCATATAAGTAAATAACATGGAAAAAAAATAATTTTTTTTGTGGTGGTTATTGTGCGGAGGTTATTATATGTGCACGCGATGGCTGCCAGTAGGGATGGCAAACTCGATTCCGATTCTACTCGAGAATCGAGTTTTCTCGTAAAATAATCGATTTTTTAATGTCAAGAATCGATTCTTAATCGACTTCGACTACTGAAGATCGATTCCGAAAAATCTACTATTTTACGAGAAAACTCGATTCTTGAGTAGAATCGGAATCGAGTTTACCATCCGTACTGGCAGCCATCGCGTGCACATATAATAAGAGCTCATCTTTTGAGTGACTGTTTTCACATTTTCGAAAGTTTTTAGCCTGTTTTTCAGTTGAAAAAAAAAGGTTGACTCCGAATGGCTCACCCTAATATACATGTATAAATTTTGGGTACCTGAAATATTTCTGTATTTACTGCATGTGTGCCATTTTTGCTAACACTTAAATAATTCAACCAGTTTTTGCACTACCTTAAAATTAAAGGACATAAAATACCTGGAACATGAAAAATTTTTCTTAAATGCTTGACATAGCAGACTAAAAATGTCCTATTAATTGATATTGTATTAGATAGCTGCCTCTATTAATAAGAAACTCGTAATTTTATTAAGGGGCTATACCAATGTGACACTTTCAAAAATCTATTTTCTTTGCTTTTTCGACAGTCTATATTTTCAAAAATATCCTGTTAAATCGGCAATGTCGTAGCTTAGTTTTTGAATGACAGCGTTCTAAAACCGCTCGTAGGTGTAAGTATATATTTATAGTTGAAACTTTAAACGCGATTGTCTCGAAACGACAACTGAAAATTGCTGACATCATAACTGAAAAAGAAATCGACCCCTGAAGCCGAGTATTTTTAAATATATTTACTATACAAAACCCTTCTTTCTGATTGGTTGAAAATTGTCAATTTTACATTAAGAAACTACCATTTTTTTATCTAAAAAAAACGATTTTTAATTCTAAACTGCGCCATTTTGTTGATTTTTGATATTTTTCAAAAATCGTAGTAGGACTTTTTTTTGTTCCAGCTACTCATGCGGCCGGAATCATGTCACCAGTTGGGGAACTTTTTTTTTGGCACCTCCGAAGACAGCACATAACTCCGTTATTTTTCAATACTTTTGTAGAGAAAAAATCTTAAAATATAGCTGAGAATATGCCTTATTATGTTCACAGAACTTCAAAACATTCGATCAAGTACTTTCTTTAAAAAAAAAATCACGAAAATCGCTTAATTTTTCATGGGTTACAGTGGTATAGCACCTTAAAGCATTTGAGTCAAACGTCTGAAACTGTGGTTCACAAAGCGCTTAATCTGAGTTTTACATCAGAATTTGGTTAGATAAAACGATTTTTGAATTTTTTCAGTGCAATTTTAGAGTTCTATGTACAAACAAGATACAAACGGATTTGTGGAAACACGTAAACATTTTGGTCGCACGTCGAAAAATGGTAAAACTGTCAAGCGATATAAACACCCCTCCCCGTTGCTCGCAAATAAATTATTAACGAGTGTTAAATTATTAATAAGTCAATGAAAGCAATACCGATTTAAGGTAAAGCTGCTGTGTGTAGGCTGTCACTAACATGTAACATATATAAATGTCTACGCCTTAAGTTGTCTAATAAAACATCTTTGCCGCAATGTAATTGAATATTTATGTATAAAAAACTTTGGCAACGCTTCATGCCATTTTATGCAATAGGTATGATGCCACTACGAATAAGCCATTAACCGCTTAAGTTGAACTGAGCAACTGAAGTCGAAAATTTGGCTAAGTGTATGTTAAATTGTCGTAAAACAGTCACATTGATGACACATTTTTGCGCGGAATTTGTTGTTTGGTTTTCGTGTTGGCAACAATGTGACCAAAAATTTATTATTATCATACTAGTCTGTCGTATATCTTGAAGCTCAAAGAATATGATGAATATGCATTCAAAGGAACTTTTAGAAAGAAGTCTATAGAAATAGTAAATTCTGGGAACTCTTGGAAATTATAAGGAATTTATTTGAAAAATTCAATAACATTGAAAAAATCATTACGCCTAAAACTACGCCTAAAACCACTATTTGATTTTTAGATAGAGTATAAAAATATCCTCAATATCTATGTATGTAACTATATTTTTGCACGGACTGTTTTCATAGTAGCATTCCGTATTAAAGAAGCTTTTTGCCTTCCAAAAGCACTCGGCAGCAATTTTTTTTATTAGTTTTTAAAGAATCTTATTTGCTCAGAGTCATTAATACTTGCTTTCATGAGCAAACATTGAAATGTAGTCTAAGAATCGGAGGCATACTTATAGATTCGCTTAAAGTCATTTTAATTAATTAATTAATGCTTGAAGTTGTACAAAATATGTTAAGACATAGTCGAATCGAAATACAAGCAATTTAATACATACACACAAATACTATATTTAACTCATATGCTGACCGACATATTCGGCATAAGGTTTGTTAGAAAAACGAAAATCAATATACATATTTATTATATGGGAGTTGGGGTAGTATCGACTAGATATTATCTATTAACTATTATCATGCTACATACCACAAATATGTTCCCTGGGATTCATTAAAGTTCCTTAAATACCATCACCTATCACATGGAGTAAAGTCAGCGGAATGTTAGAAAATCCTGATAATAGTTATATAGGGGCAAGGTCAAGTTTTTGCCTAATTTTATCTACTTTAACCTTTATTATGAGTAAAATACGCTCTCTCATTTTCATTGAGATAATTCAAATATTGGCCCACGGTTCCACGGTTCTTCCACGGTTTTTAAAGCTAAAGGCGCTCTTAGTTTTGTTAAACGTTGGTTTAAAGAATTTAGAGATCCGCTTACCACAAAAATTCTTTTTACAACTCTGGTGAGGCCTATATTGGAGTATGCTTCTGTGGTTTGGAACCCTAGTTACCAAGTCCATTCGGATAAGTTAGAGTCCGTTCAAAAACATTTTTTACTTTTTGCCTTAAATCATTTGCATTGGGATTCCAGTTTAAATCTTCTCCCTTACATTAACCGTTTAAAACTTATAAATCTCCCGACACTCGCTAGTCGTAGGGAGATGCTTGGTATAATATTTCTTGTAAAACTCATGACTGGGTCAGTCTGTAGCCCATCTCTCTTATCTGATATTAATTTTTACGTTCCCGCTCGCCCTACCAGGCAGTTTAGACCCTTACTTTTAAAATTTTCTAGAACAAATTTTGAGTTAAACGAACCATTCCGCCGTATATGTCATGATTTCAATTTTCATTCCAGCACATTTGATCTAACAGACTCACTCTTTACCATTAAAAAAATTATTTTATCTACTCTTAACAAGTAACATTTAATAATTATAAACTTTAATCTAATTCTTAATTTCGGCTGTTGAAATTTTTGTTTCTGTAGCTGAGCAGCTTAAGGTCGCAACGCTTAAAACTCTCTTGCCTTTTATGACTCGGCTAATTCCGCTCGTTCGTGGATTGCGCCCCTCGCGTCGGTTGGGCGGGAGGTGGGTAACCGTTGGGTATTATTATATATCCAACATAAAGTTACCAGGAAGTTCGAAAATGTTTATATTAGGTATAAGGCGACTCAAGAGAATATTGATCCAATTCCCGAGATATGTGATTTCATGAAAAAGTGGGCGGTAGCAAGCCCATCGTTCAATTTTTACATCAATCCCTATAAAGCTTTCCCATATTATTTCGGAGATAAATTTTAACGGCTCTGCCGTTATTCGTTATGGATACATAGGGGCTTTTAATAGTTTTAAACCTTACTTTCATATGGGGAAGGAAAGATATTATCATTAGATTTCATCCATTTTCACTGTCAGTAGGAGTTGTTATAGTATTTGACTGTTGTAGCTTGAGTGGTTCAGGAGATATGTACATTAAAGTTGTTATATGTAAGGCGGTACCACACCTACTTTTTCAATATGTTTTACCCACATGCGCCCCTGGCTACTGCAATCACCTGCGAAATTGTAGTACTCTATCTTAATTTACTTATGGAACTTTATAAGTTTTCGGTTAAGGGCATAGCTGTGGTTCCGTTACGCCTATATAAGTTAACACAAGTGAAGAGGAGCTGAATGCACTTGGTATCTCGAGTTGATGCCAAACAGTGAAAAAGAAGAAACGACTGGCGCGTAGTTGTTAACTCAGCTATAACCGCGTAAGCGTTGTCTACCTCAGTAAAGAAAGAAGAAAAAGTTTCAATGTTCCTTCAGCAAAAACGCAAAGCATGCAGAAAATACATTCTTATGTCTAAATTTATTGGTAAAGTCACTTAAGAAATCATTTTAGTGAAGCTTCATTGGCGGATACTAAATATCTCACACATACGAATTCAAGTAAAAAGTACATACATACATACTTATATTATACAATACACTTACATACAATGTGTTTAAATGTAATAATAGAAACAAAGGTATTTTAGAGAGATATTTTGTAAGAGGTCACGCAGCAAAATTTTTAATATTTTTTGTACATTCATTTTGGTTTGACCTTTTTACCACTCTCACCGCTTTCGAATATGTTTCTAAGATTACGCTAAGTGATTTCGTTGCAACACTCATTTGTGAAATGTGGGTTTGGAGACATGAGTGCACACAACTATCAGGTTTTTCAATAGGCACGATACAAAGGCAGACCGATAGGGACATTTTTAATTTTTTTTCCCCCCGCTCTTTTGACATTTATCTCCAGTAAAATTTTCCATTTCATAATAGAAGGATTTACGATCCAGCCGAAATTATAAAAATTTACTACCGAAATTCGTAGTCACCTTCCTCAACTTCAAGAGCGCTATGTCCAATTTATAATCGTCATAATCATTCTGCCAGATCAACAATTGAGCGTCTAGTGGAACAATTTTAATCTAGAGACACAACACAAATCTCCCGAGCCAGTGAGACAAAAAAGTGCCAGTAGTGTCGAGAATATTGCTGCCGCTAAAGCATCGCTGTGAAGTTGTTGTGGAGAATTTTGCGAAAAGATCTTGTCCTAAATCCTTACAAGATCAAACTTACACAAAAACTGAAGAAGCTCGATCACCAGAATCGTCGTATTTTCGTGAATTAGGCTGAGCAACAACTTGAAAATGATCCGGATATTCATTGAAAAATCATCTTCAGCAGTAGCCTCATCGCTTCCTGACTTTGTCAATGAGCAAAGTATGCATTATTTGTCAGGCAGCAACCCACAAGTACTCCATGAGTCACCCTTGCATAGCGAAGAAATTACGGTTTGGTGCGGTTTATGGGACGACGGTGTCATTGTACCGGCTGTACTTTTTCCGTGATAATCAAGTTCAAGTTATTGTGAATAGAAATCGCTACCGCTCAATGATAACCGCATATTATGCTTGAAAACCGTCGAAAATTGGGGTCTGCTTTTGGACTTCTGAAGGCCTGTTCGTGGCGGCCATGCGAAAAAATCGAGTTCCATACATAATGGCATCGAATGTACTTTCACAGAAATAAAGAATTTCATCAATGTCCCAAAACGTTTGTAGCACCTCTTTTAAAAAACTCCGTTATATTTATTTGCACATATTTTTTACGGGTCGTTTTCTGAACATTTGAACAGTCTTTTATATTGGATCACATTTTATGAAAACTGAAGTTGGTATGTATATATTTCTGTTGAAGAATAATTCTCCATCATTAGCTTTTCATTTCATATTAAATAAGTTTTTTGTTTAATTTTATTTAAAAGTAGGTAGTAAGGCTCCTAAATCTGATGATCGTGTGGTATTACCACGATTATTATGATTTTAACCCAAACAACTCTAGTACTCAAAGAAGCTCCTCTTGAAAATCTGGATATTGCAACCATGCCACTCAAAGTTATTCGAATAACCTGAAAACCGATAATTCGAATATTCGGTTTGTAGCCGTTCTTATGATACAAGGTGCATCCCAAAATACACAGGACTTAAAAAAAACAGAACAAATGGTTTCACGGGCAAAATCAATTTATTTTATTCAAAATAGTCTCCCTCTGCTTCTATACAGCTTTTTGCACGGTGCAAACACATGTCGAACGAGTGTTTTAGCTCGTTGGCGTTAATGGTTAAAATGTTAGTTTTGGCCAAATAATCGTCTTTCGAATGTTGGATTCTTAGCAATTTTTGGTCGTCAGTCAATGTGTGCGGAACAAACCGTGCACACACCTTTCGTAAGCCCAAATGTTCGGTCAAAATGTGATAAATCGATGTTCAATTCCATTTCCATGAATTTCATTGATGATTTCGGCTCATTTTTTATGGAAGTTTTGTTGATCAATTTCGATGGAATTTCCGGTAGTCACGGATTTTGATTGGCCTACATGTTGGTCGTCATTCATGTCCTCACGATCACTTTGAAAACGCTAAAATCAATCGTGCACTCTGCTACGGGATAAGCAATCATCGCCATAAATTTGTTTCATCAATTGAAACGTTTCGATAAAAGTTTTACCAATTTTAAAACAAAATTTAATGTTGGCTCTTTGTTCAAAGTTCATTTTTGCACCGATAACACAAACATACTGACACTTAAAACGCAATAGCTTCACTTTCAATAGATGGAATGTCATAAATTCTCACTGGACAATCGATAATGATCGTAGATTCTAACGCACCAGTCGACATATATGAGTAGATGGCGCCACCAGGGGGCGCTTTTGAATTGTGCGAGTAGAAAATATTGTAGAAGTTGAACGTTTACTTTTCGAATAGTCGACAACGAACGGTAAACCAGATAAGATCCGGATACTGAAAACCGAATATTATTACACGAATAATGCTTTATTCTGTTAATCCGATTAATCGCGATTGGTGGACTACTAAGCGCTCCAATAATAAGCATTAGAATAATGCTTACATTATGGTGTATACCTTGAATGGTGTATATTCAATTCATCACGAAGTTCGAAACAACCATAAGGATACTTCGGAGGGCCATTAAAATATTATATGTGTAAATAATTTGTTGGAAATAAAGTTTGAACTTTTATATGGCAACACTTATCACTATTTTCTATTCTCCCCACACTTCCTTATTCGTTATTGAATTATAGCTTGTAAGAATGAGATGTCAACATCAGTTCCTCATTCCATTTTCAACCTCCAGTCTATACAGTCGGAATAAAAGCTTTGCTAAAATATTTAAACTTTAAACATAATTGATCAACATAAAAAATTGAGTCTATTTAGCCCTCATCTCCCGATTGTTTGTCTGCATATACGCGAACGAATCTTTAAGTTTTCCATCATAATTCTTAACATATCGTTACCTATGTATATATGGCGACGAAATATATAATATATTTGTACTTCAAATAAATATTTGCACTTACGCTAGTAATATTATTGAGAACCTTAGTGCCGGTATAAACGCGTTTTTCTCAAAATGGTGTTTTCAAAGTGGGTGACCAACATTACTCGAAAATTTTAACCTTCCTAAACATATTTTTTAGCAAGTAATCGAAGATTTTTCTTGACCGATAAATATTTCTTTCTTAACAATTTAAGGCCGACATTTTGGTCAAAAATCGATTTTTGTTGCTTTGATTTTTTGGAATTAAATTTAATTTTTATTGAAGATAATTAATTAGATATTTTAAAAGTTGATACTTTAAAAGTTATACGCATTTAAAATTGTGCGTAAAATGTTCGGTATTCACATGGTACACCATGTCTTATAATCGACACAGAATGCATATAAATGCTCAGGTAAACAAAAATCCTTTGTTTTAGGACAAAAAAAGAGAAATACAGTGAGCGTTTGCAGAAAAACCACCATCTCGGCCAATTATTCCTAATTAAACAATAATTGGGTTATTATGAGGAAGCTTTGATATTGTTGCTGCAGCATTGCCTTTGATCAATCTGATTTGGTGGCATAACAAGTTTGGGTTTTCCTTACATAAAAGGCGAACATGAGAAAGGTACCGCACCTATAAAAATCTTGTCTAATGTTCCTAAAGGAATAAAGGTCACCAACATGTAGCTCGGCAAGTGCTCGCGGCACGACATCCGTTGAAAATTTGGGGAAAATCTCACGAAGAATCAAAGTAGTATGCAACGGTACATTATCGTGGAACAATAACTATTAAGAGTTGCCGGATAATAATTCCGGCTTCTTTTTACGAATAGCTTCGCATTTGGCCATTCGGAAGGAATTCAGAGATCACCAAACCTTGATAATTGAAAAAAACTGTCAACTAATGCTGGATGTTTTATCTGCTTTTACGAGGTTTTTTCGACTTCGGTCACCTTTGCCATCATATTCGGCTGATTGATCTTTTGTTTCCGATCGCCAGTAATAATTCGTTTCATGACATCCTGGTAGTCGAAAAGTATTGTGTCACAGACGTTAACACGACGCTGTTTTTGTGAAAATAATTTCATAATTCTATCATGCTCTAAATTTCAACCTTCAATAACTTTAACAAAAAATTATTTTGCCGATATTTTATTTCACACGAGGCATGCGTCCTCTTCGTAATAAACTACATTTTAAAAATCGGAGGTTTTTCCAAATTTTCATGGACCACTTGACCTGGTTTGACCCATATTCAATCTTCGCATTTGTTTCAAATATCAGTTTCAACATCATGCATATAAGAAAAATATCTGGCAACAATGATACTATTCATTTATTATTGGCTTATTTATGGCATACACTGCGTATAAGTGATTTATTGACATACCCAACGGAGTACTGCTGGCCGACTAACCTAGTAAAAATGGTGAGAGAAAGTGATGGTTTAGTTGTGGTGTACACGTCTACTTAAAAATATTATAAAGAGCGATAAACTTTTAAAACCTTAAATATAAATTGCACCATTACATGCATTCTAACTTATTCTGTAAACGCATGTATGTATGTGGATTATATTAACATTAAATTTTGCTGCTTCAGCATAACTCAAATAAATCATTATTTTTCAGGGGAATGAAAATATTGTATACACAGCAAATAAATCGCCGGCAACAAATATGATAAAAATAAATTAAGTCCAAACGAAAGTAGTTAAGTAATGTCAAAGTTCGAGTGCAACCGAAATCTATTCTCGCAAATTAAGTTCTATATGAGATATGCTTGTACATTTTAAACAAAAATAGGAAGTATTGCACCCACTATTCACAATAACAGAAGAAAACATAAATTTTATTAAAAATAGTTCTCTCTGAATTTGCCTTATATTCCATATACACAAGGTGCGTTTCAAAAGAAACAGGACTTAAAAAAACAAAACAAATGGTTTTTTCGGAAAAATCAATTTATTTTATTCAAAATAGTCTCCCTCTGCTTTAATTCAGCTTTTTGCACAGTCCAAAAGTTTCCTCGATCAGACGAAAAGTGATTTTGATGAATTTTCGTACAGTTTCGTTGGAATTTCCGGTGATCTGGTTGCAGTTGGCCCACATGTTGATCATCGCTATGTCCTCACGACTGCTGAAAACGTTGAAGCCACTGGTGACTCTGCGACGGGATAGGCAATCATCTCGTCATAACGTAGTAGTCTGGTAACTTATGCCTGTTTCAGGACTTCTTTGGAGAGTGGAACTTTATAGAAAAATGAAATGAATTATCTTGGAATATTTAAGTGTTTAAGCGTCGATCGAATGTTGGATTCTGAGCAATTTTTGGTCATCGGTCAATTTGTGCGAAACAAACCGTGCACACACCTTTCGTAACGCCAAATGTTCGGTCAAAATGCGATAAATCAATGTTTTGGAGATGTTCAATTCCATTTCCATGAATTTCTATGATCAGACGAAAACTGATTTTTATATCGTACAAATTAAGCACAAAAGTCGATTTTGCGATTTTTAAGGCTTGTTTTCATCCATGCTTTTTACGAAACAAAAAAAAAACGCATAAAATTTGCAAATCTCATCGGTTCTTTATTTGAAACGTTAGATTGGTTCATGACATTTACTTTTTGAAGATAATTTCATTTTAAATGTTGACCGCGGCTGCGTCTTAGGTGGTCCATTCGGAAAGTCCAATTTTGGGCAACTTTTTCGAGCATTTCGGCCGGAATAGCCCGAATTTCTTCGGAAATGTTGTCTTCCAAGCTGGAATAGTTGCTGGCTTATTTCTGTAGACTTTAGACTTGACGTAGCCCCACAAAAAATAGTCTAAAGGCGTTAAATCGCATGATCTTGGTGGCCAACTTACGGGTCCATTTCTTGAGATGCGCTCTAGGAAACTCGCTATAGCTCCCGAAATATTTCGAATTTCCACAGTATATTCTCAAGACATTGTACTTTGAAATTAAGCAAAAAAAATTATCGATTTTTTGAACCCAAGTTACCAGACTACTACCATAAAATTGTTTTATCAATTGAAACGTTTCCGTGAAAGTTTTGCCAATTTTAAAACAAAATTTAATGTTGGCTCTTTCTTCGAAGCTCATTTTCGCACCGATAACACAAACATACTTACTCTTAAAACGCAATAACTTCAATTCCATTTTATGAAATATCATGAAATTCCCACTGATTCTAACGCATCAGTCGATTAATAGATGGCGCCACCAGGGAACGCTAAATTCAAAAAGTCCTGTTTACTTTGGAAGGCTCGGAATTTTTGAATTTCTGTTTTTTTATAGAGGCTCTCAGTTTATTATTTATTTCTACAAAACAAGTGAGGGATAGCTAAATTCGGTTATAACAAAACATTTTATACTCTTGTAACTTTTAGAAATCAAAGCCGATGAAATTCTTTTAGGTTTTGGCAAATATATTTTTAAATAGTAAAGCTAGGCTATGTTCGGGAGGAATATAATATTTTATACTCTTGTAGCTTGCAACGATCAAAGTCCGCGAAACACTTATACATAGGTGTTGGCAAAACTTTTTAATAAACCTGCAAATTGGCCGCTATTTGTGGCAAAACATCAACTGGTAGTTCGAAAATTTGTGTGTGGCTAGCAGAAGTATTGGCGGATTTAAGACATTTTTGGCACAAAAACTTACTAAAAGGTGGCTTATGTCGAGGTTCCATACTTTTTTTAAATGAAAATTACAGGTACTTCAAATATGATGGGGAATGTTTATTATCATTCATAAAAACATTCATTGGCATTGAAGATTGTTTCTTTCTGATGTCGCCCGCGGTTACGTCTCAGATGGTCCACTCGTTGAGTGCAATGTTCGATGACTTGTTGTGACATTTCGACTGGTAGCTGGCGACTGATATGCGTGATGAGGCTTTAGACTTTACATATCCCTACAGGAAAAAGTGGTGTAACGGTGTGATATCAGCCTTTAAATCTCTTTATGTTACTCTTCGTCCCAAATGCCGCAAGTTTGAATCGTCTAAACAAAATTTGGTTCGAAAACGTCGGATCTTCTTGGAAGTTTTCAAGAGCTCTTAGAGCGAAGCAATTTAGCTTGGGAAAGTCGAGTGGCTTCATTCCTTGCACAATCTGTATTTTGTACGCTTTCAAAATATGATTTGAGTGACATGCGTAAAACAACTCTTTGCAGAACGTGAATTTTTGTATGCATTGCTCTGGCGTAAGCCTTTCCATGAATGTCAAACAATACTGCACAAAAATAACATAACAACTCACGCGTAATCTGTCAAGAAAGAGCTATTGCAAAAAGTATATATACTGGGATCACCCGTTATAAAGAAGCTAATTATTTATCAGATTTAGAAAAGGATTATTTCCGAATTTCTATAAAATATTATACTACGTTATTTATATATTACTATTTGCTATAGAATGTATTCGCTGCGAGTAATGTCACTCATGCGCCCCGTCCGTATCAAGTAAAGATTTTAATTTTTGAAACAAATAGCAATAAATTTCTTTCTACTTACTATTTATATTTAACTAGAATTTCATTATACGAAACATTAAATTGCGAAATATTCGCATAGTAATATGAAAAAATATACCCAAAATTCAATACAATTGAAACTAACAAATAATGTAACCGAAAAGTTAAATCAGACGAACACGTATGTAAGGAATTAAAACTTCCATATAAATTTGTCACTTTGCCATATAGATTCTAATGTCAAATGTGGCTTTGCTCTATTTTACTTAGCAGATGCGGAGCCGCATTGCGTTTGTTTAACCAATTCTAAAGGAGCATTTGAGTATACATGTATGTGTGTTATATTAGAAGCATCTAAATGGAAGTTATACACATATATAAGTGCTGGTGTTTTCATGCACGACAATACAAATTTCCATCTCCATGTCGGCTCAGCTGTTTTCTCCTTCTCACTGTGGCAGTTTTGCTTAGAACCAAAACTCAGTTTTAGTGAAATGTGGTAGCAACTATATGTATAATGGAGTATACTATATATTAAATGTATATACTCAGTTTGCTGCACTATGCATATAATTTATACAAGACTTCTCATTCCTTATACCTATAGTACAAAAGATATATATATTGAAAATCTACAAGACTCGCACAGATACGTTCTGTTTAGCAAGTGAGTTGTTAAGTTGTCACTATTTACTATATGAGGCTTTGCGTGCACTATATGATGTGACACCGCTATTTTATTATTAAATTAATATGACATAGTCATAGACATAAGCAGAGATGCATGTATTTTTTAATTTAACTGAAAATAGAATTGTTGAAGGATTTTCACTTCATTATTTTACGATAAGTGTTCTTCGATAATGTCAGTATATGTATGCAGCTTGTGAAATTAGTATGTGATCGATCGATCGGCCAAACTGTCAACAAGGAATACTATTTGAATGTGATGCAATTTTCAACAAATATCGTACGAAAACCACCGTATTCGCCTGATTTCGCTCCGTGTACCATTCAGTAAACTTAAACTACCGCCCCGGGAAAACCGTCATGAGTCAATTGCATTCATTAAACGTTATTCGCTATGCGCATTGGAATTGTTCCGGAAATTGGCCTTAACATTGACACAAGTGCATACAGGCCAAAGGATAAATTAAATTGAAAATTTTAAAAGTATGAAGCGAGCCTTACTACATTTGGCTCATAGTAGTATTTCTCTCTATAAGAAGTTGACTGCTGCAAGCATCTTGAAAATTTCAAGTTTTCAAAGTGTTTTACCAACGTCGAAAGCAGCATTTCGAAAACGAAGGTAAGTGTAAGCGTGCATGCATAGGAATGTGCTTGAGGTCCGAATATTTTTAATTTCCTTTATTTAAATGTTTTCCACTTAGATCAAAAAGGAAAAAGCTATTATTATTTTTAGCGGTCATATGGAATAAAGTCAATACTTCTATCTAAAGATTTATTATTAATAATTTGTGTAAAAAATATTATAGTTTAAGGTAAATATATTAACTGTGTTGTTAAGCTTACATTTCATACCATCTTATATTGTAAATATACAACCTTTTCCCATTGTCTCTCATGTAAACGCAATTACTAAGTAGGCATCTAAGTGGCGCATAAAATTAAACGACACCAAATCCATTCATGTCGACTGAATAAGCCGGCATATTGTCCAATTTAAATAAATAATTTTCCTATACTACATCATAATAGTGCTAAGTGCCTAGGTATCACCTCAGATGCTAAGCTGCGCTGGAAAGAGCATGTCAAAAAAAAAGGACCTAATTGGCAGAAAATCCACGCTATCAATTCAAAGCAAACTATTAATATATAATCAAGTTCTAAAGCCAGTTTGGGTCTGCGGAGCCCAACTATGGGGTTGCTCACGTCAAAGCTGTATTGTCAGCATTCAGCGCTTTCAAAGTAAAGTACTAAGGAGATTAGTTAATGCTCCTTGGTACTTTAGATCTGCTGACCTACACAAATGAAATCTCCAAAATAGCAAAGTCTCACGAACTGAGGCTTAGACAGCACGTTAAGCCTCCAGACTCATCGAAACCGCCGGACGAGAAATACGGTGGAGACGCAAGAAGCCTTCCGACCTAGTAAGACAACAGTAGCAGCAAATGTATTTCTTAACATTTAGCTTTTAAATATCTCTCCTAATTAATTAGACTAGAACTGTTATTGCTATTTTATTTTTATATACCAGTTACAATGTAAAATAATCTTCTTCTTCTTAATTGGGTTAACAACAGCGCGCCAGTCGTTTCTTCTTTTCTCTACGCAGCGCCAATTGGATCCTTTACCAATATCCGACAAAATATAAAATAATAAAAATAAAAAAAATATAAACACACTGATCAACATAATTTCATTTCTATTTTACAAACCAAATATCAAGAGATTACTCTTGTAAAAAAATTAATAGGAATAAAAACTGTCAGTGGAAATGACGGATAAAAACTGTAGTTGAAACCGTGTAAAAAATCAAATTTGCTTTCATAATAAAAAAATAAGCTGACATGGCCACGACATGACCTGTTATCTTGTTGCTCACTCATATTTGTTTTAAAATAAAAACTTGGAAAAGCTAGCAAATTTTGGCAGGTTGTTTATAATTCGACTATTAGCTGAATAAATTGTTAAAATTTAAAAGCGTGGATTGGCTGTTGATGTTTGTGCTTTTTTTTGTTGCTGCCTATCTTGTTGTTTAGTGAATTTGTCGATACTTTTGATATGTTTGCTTTATGTCACTGAACTTTTTTGACCGCCTATTCGCCATCTGTTTGACAAATGATCAAAATCTATATATATGCATAAATAATCAAACAGATATACCTTTATATACGACGTATACATTGGTAAAGTGTGTGAATTTTTAAATATATTCAAATACAATTGGACTTTCATTTAGCAGTATGACTTTGTTCTCTATATGCAACTTTAGCGGAATACTCAAACCTTTGATTTAATGCAACTGTACTCATGACCGAAACTACAGATATGGTGACATACATATGGTTCATACTGTCTTGAAATTACTTAGAAACGAACTACTATGTCACAACAAGCTTTTTATTATGCACTTATATGTAAGATCAAACCAAATTTTATTTTTTTAAATATGTTGCTGAAATTTTACAATTTGTAATTTAATACATTTATAAATTAGTCAATTAAGCGCTGAGCAGCCTACGCTTTTGAATCTTGCTCCAAACACAATTATTCAAATATGAGTAAAATATATATGTGTATACTTTGGTAAACTGCCAAATCAAAAGAGGAAGAAGGAAAGAGTTTGTCTGATTATATCAAGGAGAAAAGCAATTTCATCTATAATTTTATCGCATCAAGAGTTTAGCATGAAAGTAGAACTAATTCATTATGACCTTTGTGTGTACCTAACATTCCATATCATAAACAACAGAGACAAGCACTTTGTAAAGTTTTGTCGCACAAGATATCGAAGAAATCAGAAAGAACGAAAGTTGCTTGAACAAAAATATTTACAAAATTCGAGGCTAAAAGGCAATGTCATTTCAGCTGATTGGGCTGTCGAATGTGAAAAGTAAATTTGGCACAAGTGCGGACAAATAGAAAAAATACTCAAATGAAAAAAGAAACAATTTAGTGAACCCGAAAAAAATGTCTACCATAGCTGTGGACTCAATTTGATGATGTGTAAGCGCGCTTGCATTATGCAAAGGCTAGTCTATTGAGTGCGAATGTTGGCTCGTCGGCGCCTAATAAAACTTGATTCCCCACATGTCCTTTTTGGCAAAAATATCTACCAGCCAATGCAGTAATAATAGTGATAAGCGTTTTCATTTGTAGCTGAAATTTTTTGTTGTCTTGGGATTTATGTTGAGGATTTGAGGGTGACAATGCTAAAAGTAATTGATTATATTTTTTAGCTCTCATAAAAGAGAGTACTTTGTTATGAGCTGTTCGTGCTAATTCTGCTATGCTTTTAAAATATATAGAGCTAGGTCTAATATGGAAATGTTAGAAGAATGTTACATACTAAATTTAGTCGAAATCGGTAGCTCGGGTCTTTTCATTCCATCTCGGAGGTAAACTTTGACGTCTCTGGCGTGTTTAGTTATTGATTTATCGCGCTTTTAGTAATTTAGCCGTACCGTTATATGAGGAGTAAGCGAGGTTATCATCCGCTTTCATTCATTTTCACACTGCCGGTAGGAGTTTTTGTAATATTTCATCCATTAGGTAAGTGAACACACAACAGTTGTTGAAGTAAGCCCCATTCACTGCAGCCATAATTCCACAACACTTAAATTAATCTTGAAAGAGAGGCTCTAAAAAATCAACGGCCTACGGTGACGTGGCACTAGGAAAATATGAGTTAAAAAGTGTAGAGAAGACTAGTGTGAAAGAAGAAAGAGAAGAGTGGCTTAAAAAGTCATGCGATATATTATACTGACCTCAATTTTCCAAATGGTTGTGGCCCTTGGCCGACTTTTCTGTTGTTGGGCTGTACAAGTGAGTCTGGGTTTGGGAGTTGTTTTGCCCAAAGGTTTCCTTTCAGTGGGCTAACCTGCAAGCTAGGACAGACTTTCGAGTTGTATGCGACACATATTGAGATCAAAATTGGGATCAATGAAATTGCTCAGTTTACCTACATACTGACACTACAGGCGCTAATTCCCAGGCGAACATGATTTCCCACCCTAACAGCCAGCTAAATGTTAGGTAGCCTTGCATACATGTTAACGTTTGGCATTAGCAAAAAATCCGATTTTAAGTTCTGTTAGAGCGGAAAAGTGGGTTAATACATGCACTTGAATTATCTTATTGATGATTACTACAAAAGAAGTGTTTTAATCTTTTTAGCTAAAGCGAAACGTTACTCACTTGAAAACATTTTGTTTTTTTTAACTCCAACAGATTTCTTGTTTCTTGGCCATAAACATTACTGCACCTTTTAAATTCTTGGTTAGTTGCCATTATGTTAGTTTATAGCATATGTATAAAAAAGTTAAGAAAAATAGTATGTCTGTCTGCAAAAATGGAAAATTTCCATGGGCCTTTTGTAGCAAACATATGCACAAGTCTTAGTATATATCCATATACATGCATACATGTTTGAATATAGCAGAAATGGCTTAAATGCATTACGCCCTTATTAAATTTTTCGGTATTAATTTATGCAGCAAGTGGTCGACCAGCTGCTGTGATGTGCCCTTATTACTTCGTACTAACACATGAGACATGGTCAAGCTAAGTGTGCATGGACACGCCAGTATGTAAAGGCAGTTGTCGGGCCATTCTTATAGGTAGTAGGCCAACCAGTTTATTGCTTATAATTGTAGAAAGCTAGTCATATATGTCTAAGCTTTTATGTACTTTTTCACTCAAGTAGTACATAGCTTTATAAATGTTCAGACCGTAATGTTTTTGATGCATACTTCAGGGTTAGTAGGTTACTTGTAATACAGTTGCGGGCCCAGATAGAGAATGTTGACATTAAATACTCTTTTTGACTTTCAACATTTATGTTTTACTTGGCTCTTAAGTTTACAAGTTAGTTAGTCAAATTTAATTACCAGTTTTTTCTATAACATATTGAGAAACACTTATATTTGCATGTATGATTTACTTGATAAAGAAATAGTGCACACTATTTACTTAGCTCGTTAAGGTATATACATACATATGTATAAATGTACATATAAGCTAAGTTGTAAAAGCCTTAAAGCAAGATAATTCCATGTGACAAAGCCAGAAACCGACACCATGAGTACGGAATACTTTATTAAGGTGACTTCTTGGATAAAGATAAGTAAAGATCATCTAACTAAAGTCATGTTGTAAAATATTTGCTAACTTAAACTTTCTCCGTAAAGGGAATTATATATTTACAGTTTTTAAAGGGAACACATATTCAGCCTTCCTGCAAATGAGTTACATTCAAATAAACCCTGCTTTCACTTTAAACGAATTCTGCCCCTTTTCGGTTATAAAATTTTGTTTTTAGATTACCAGTTAAAATTGCATATGTTTTAATGTGTTATATAAAAAAAATTGTGCTCGCAGTAATTCATGTTTTTTTTTTAATAATAAAATACAAATGTTTTACAAATTCACTTTTGATTACAATTAGGTTTATTAAGTGCAATATGGTAAAAGTTTTGGTATCCTATGCATTTTTTGCTAAATTTATTTGATGACGAGTACAATATTTTATCGAAATTGAAGTTTTTTAATTTTCCAATGTTATTGTAAGCAAAAGAACGTACTAAAATGTCCATTAGTCATATATACAAATACTGCAAAAATAAAACATTTATTTGGTTAGGGCGTTGTGTTTTTCTAACAAACTGCAATTTGTATAAAATGTGTATGAATAGCACGTGGGAAAGGCATACCAATTGCTATTTTTGCCATTTGCATAAGTATTGTTAAACTTTTGTATGGTAAAAGTAAATAAATAAATAAAGTTTTTTAGACTAAAATATTTTTTTTAACGAGTTCATAAAAGAAAATGAAAGAATTTAATATGGCGATTGCCTAGATATATTTCTATATACATATGTGGGTATAGTTAGTCAAGTGCACGTAATACAATTTTAACAGTAAGCGGAGCAGATCCACTTGACTTGATTTGCTTTTGTGCATAGAAAGAGTGTTTTTGCTCATCGTTATTGAGCCAGTAGCCATATTCGGAAAACAGATTAGTAATATAAGCTTAGGAACTATTGCCAGATGGTCGTAGCTTTAAGAGTTCTTTCGCAGAAATAATCATTGTTGGAACTTCTGTTATCGATCGCAAAATATCGTAGCTTTAATTTTTATTTTTTGTGGTTCCTCGAATAACAATAAAACGTAAGTTAAAATAGTTAAATTTCAAAATTAATTTTCTGAAATGCATTCTAAGTTATAATTATTATTATGGATATTTAGCTAATTTCACTTTTAATTAAATATTCAATTCAATGTCTGAATTAAATTCGCAAGGCCTTAAATATAATAATAATAAAAGCTTTACATATATTTAACTTGCGTATGTATATATGTATATACTTGTATAATCTGACCGTCTGCTGAAGAATTATATATTTATATCATTGACTCATGATTCTCCCGCAATGTCTCACATCTCACGCAATCTTAAGTAACTGCAGCCTAGTTATATTCCTAACGAATGCTTTACACATTACTTACCATACAAGAAGCCCGTACTCTTTATACTACTAAATGAATAAAAAGTAGTTGTCACTTAATCTAGTTTTTAATATCGAATGCTATTATAATAAATGTTTGCCTTTAGAGTAAAAATCCCAGGAGAGAGAATTAAAGGGTAAACAGGAAGTAACATAGTACATAAAATGTGCGAACATGTATTGCTGCACTCATACGAGTAAAATGTATTTGAGGCAAATAAAAAAATTACACTTTAGGGAGCGCATTAACTCCTTGCTTCCATGGGGCTTTTACCGACTTGAACACACACACACAAACATACAAGGTGCTTTCCAAAGTAAACAGGACTTTTTGACGTCATCTATATGTCGACTGGTGCGTTAGAATCTGCTATCTTTATCGATTGTCCAGTGAGAATTTCATGACATTTCATCGATTGGAAGTGAAGTTATTGCGTTTTAAGTGTCAGTATGTTTGTGTTATCGGTGCGAAAATGAGCTTCGAACAAAGAGCCAACATTCAATTTTGTTTTAAAATTGGTAAAACTTTTACCGAAACGTTTCAATTGATGAAACAAGTTTATGGCGATGATTGCCTATCCCGTAGCAGAGTGCACGAGTGGTTTCAACGTTTTCAAAGTGGTCGTGAGGACATAAATGACGATCAACATGTGGGCCAATTAAAATCCGTGATCACCGGAAATTCCATCGAAACTGTGCGTGAATTCATCAAAAATCAGCCGAAATCATCATTGAAATTCATGGAAATGGAATTGAACATCTCCAAAACATCGATTTATCGCATTTTGACTGAACATTTGGGCTTACGAAAGGTGTGTGCACAGTTTTTTTCGCACAAATTGACTGACGACCAAAAATTGCTCAGAATCCAACACTCGAAGGACGATTATTTGACCAAAAATCACACTTTAACCATTAAAGACTCCCCGTATTCATCTGATATGGCACCGTTTTGACTTCTTTCTTTTCGGAAAAATGAATTTGCTCATACTGCCATTACTTTGAAAAGCGTACTGGCCATTTTAAAAAAGGATTTAAAACACTCGTTTGACATGCTTTTGGACCGTGCAAAAATGTGATAATTGAAACATACTGAAGGTTAGACTATTTTGAATAAAATAAATTAATTTTGCGCCCCTCAATCACTGAAATTGTTAGACTTTGGCTCTTATACAATGAAAAACCCATACATTCTGTTTTTTTCAAAGTCCTGTTTACTTTGGAACGCTCCTTGTTTTTATGTAGGCCGTTTCGAACGTTTTGATGGCTTTGGTTTATACCTTAAAAATTGTATTTTACCTACACTTACTTTAATCCGCTTTTTTACCTTTTTGAAATTTTTTTTATTGCTTATTTAGGCATCTGATACTATATTCCAACCCAACGTAGGCCGTTTTACTCAAAAATGCTTTGTTATAATGTGAGAACGAATGAAGATAAACATATGTAGGGTTTCATTGAGGTACCTCACATACCACAACCAATATACTATATACCGAGTAAGATAACCAGATGTTTGAAAATTCTGCTATAGAGATTATATTAAACTGAAGATTTTACTCGATTTCACAGTAAGTGGATTCATTTAAGTGGAGTGTGAAATGAATATACCACTTTCAATTAGAGTTGAGTATGAAGTGAATACACCACTTTATATATCATTTTGTTTCGTGCTGTGATATATAAACGCATCATATCAGTATAACGATTATCAGTGTTACACATCCTTCTCTATTCTCTTATGCTTGTATATTTTAAGTTCTACCGAGGGACACGTTGTTAAGGATAATTTCACAGTTGACATAAAAATTCGGTGTAAAGTCAATGTGAGATATATAAAAGTGCAGGTTTTAAGAAAAGAAATTGAATTATTGCTAACCCAAAAGTAATCAGATGACTTCTACTTGGAAATGTATTGGTAGGTAGATACGTAGGGTTGTTGTCTAATGAGGCACCCAGGCTTTTAGAAGGCCAATTGTGATACGACTGGCAGTCAGAAATCTCACTCTATTGTCTCTTCTCTGAAAACGCTGATGGTTGTGATGAAGTTCAGCAGCATGAAAAGTTTTATCTGTGTTTCCGAGAAGCCTTCAAAAAACCTTCGACCGATAGTTGCGATTATATTCCTTATCAAAGCATTATTGTATACTCGCATAGAAGATGTTTTATGGTCTCCTCCTCGTCTGCCTCCTGATGGTTTCTACAATATTCTCTATTTGGCGTTCCTAGTCTACTCGCATGTCTGCCAATTTGACAGTGACCTGTTAGCACTGTTGAGCAATATAAGGGTTGAATCCATATAGACGCACCTATATTTACAACATGTTTGTGTAGGTAAAATTTATGTTTATTTGATATTAATTCAGTAATATCGCTATCGAAGGTTTAGACATAATGTTATCCCATCGGCTTTAAAGGCCCACAATGTTTTGCTAAATATTGATCTAATAAAATGTATTAACTTGAAGGTGACTAGATTATGTAATAAAGTGCTGATAAAGACACAAAGACTTCGAAAAATATTGAGTGAAACTTCAAAAATTCAAAAGAGACTTTTAAACATGTTTAAAGCGGTCATGTGAATATTTTATTTCCTCGAAAATTTACTAAAAAATCTAGGAATGACATAAAATAAGTAAGTTATTTTTTTTAATTTTGATAATTATCAATGATTTCGCAGAGCAAAGAATGAATCATAATTAATCCTCATAAATGCAAGATACACAAGCAAAACTAGAAAGAATTTTTATATAATTATTTAAAGTTATTTGTAATAACTTGTTTCTATGCGACTAATGACAGCAAAACAGATTGTACTATGATTCTTTCATCTATCTTTATAACCATTTGCATTCTCTAATGTTGGTAGGAGTCTCGCTGCAGCAGTTTAGCAGTTTTTAGCTCTTCTTATTTTTCTACATTTTTACATTTAAAGTATTTTCATACTTCAGTGATGGTATCTCCGTTGAAGTTCATGGAAAACCTGCAACGGGCACAAATATAAGTAGCGTTTATTATTTGTATATCTTTTTGGTTTATTTCGTACCACAAAAAATGATTTACATTTGACACTTTGTGGTAACAGCCTTCTTGCTTGTTAACTTTTTAACTTTTTTACTTTTCATTTAGTAGTTGTTACCAAATTAGCGTCTTTCTATTATTTTGCTGGACCTCAATTTTAAGCCATTTTATCATTGAACCAATTTTCGTTATATCAGTAATGAGGAAATCAGTTAACTTATATCAATAACCACTTTAAAGTGAATAATCTTACGCCATTCTGCAAATGGCTAATAAATTTTTCATCCATGTTTTAACTTCTTTTGAATTTAATTTACGGTCCTGTTCATCTCCGTAAAAAAAAAATTCCCTAAATATAATTTTTCGGACATATGAACTTGAAGATAAACTAATTTTGTTAAAGCTATAACAACTCATAAATTATGTGTTATCAGATCTATAAGAAATAATTAAAAAAATAAAGTGTATTTTTATTCCCGACGCTTTTCCACTCTACATCATACTTGTCATAATGTTATTATTGCTGATAACCGAAACGTTAACAAAATAATAAGTTGTAGTTAGCCAATAACAGCAAAGCATAAGCAAAATAAGGATAAACCGAATATGTATGTACTGAGAACCTTTATTAATAAACCTAACGCTTTAATAAACACCAAATATTACAAATGCTATTTACGAAAGAATGCTGGAGACACCACATAGTGGCAAGAAATAAAGGAAATACATACAAACTCTGAGTAAAGTATCTGATGGTAAAAAATACAAGTAATAACCAGTAGGAAAGGGCTATGTTCGGTTGCAACCGAACATGTTATAACACTTGCAACTTGCTTAGTCCTGGTAGGTAAAACAGGATAGTACCTTCAGGTAGTTGGGTTATATGTGGAGTATAGGTCGTGCTTTCACCCGATTTTATTCATTCTAAGCACAAATATGCACCATTGGCAGAAATTCACGATCTCTCAATTTTATTGTGATAACTCACATATTGGCCGATATATGCAGCATAAAGTCACACGGAAGTTCCAAAACCTCTGTATTAGGTACGTATGTGGGGATAAGGGAAGTATTGATCCGATTTAACACATTTGTAGCACAAAACCGTACTAACTTTGAATTAAAACGTCAAGTATTGGTACTGGATCCCAAATATTCGGTTTTAAGGAGCTTGAACTCGTTTTTTTGGAATTATACAATTTTTGGTCTTAAGGTGGTATACTCTAAAGGCATTATTCGTACAAAGTTTTATTCCGTTCTTTTAATTGCTTCTTGGTTTTTACACTCGAAAGGGAAAAATTAGATGTTTTAAAATTGTATAATGTGGGAAGTTGGTGTGTCAGTAATCCGATTTTGCCCACTTCCACACTGATATATACAAATTTCAGGGGAATGTCTAGTACGATATAGGTTGGGCGAGTCTCAAGATATTTTATTTCACCTAAAAGTGGGCGGTGCCACTCCCTTCGTCCAATTTTGATATCGGCCCCATTATAGCTTTACCATTTTGGGAACGCGTTCTTTTTTTATCAAGGAACACGCATACTACAAGTAAATTGCATCAAGATATCTCAATTTTGACTAAAGTTACAGCTTGAACGGATGGACGGACAGACGATCGGACAGACAGGCTCATAACCATTTGTATACACATAAACATACATATAAATATCTCGATCGAACCGAAAATTCTTAACGTAAGAAAATTTGCGTTTAAACAAGTTAGTTTGGAAAGTTTTGTTAATCTAATCTTGCCAAAAATATTTTCATAAAGGAATTAAGTTAATTATAAATTCATCTGGTATAATTAAACTTTTAAAATCTATATCCAATATTCCAGTTTCAGATACATAATAATGGATCTGCCCCTCCATTAATACTAATTAAGCAATCCTGTATCGATAATATTATTAAGATAATTATCTTTTTTCCAGATAAGAAGGAATCAGAATAGGTGCGAAGAGAAGCATAACTGCGTTTTGTTGCTGGATTTAATCTAAGGTCACAATAATTTTATTTTGCGCTCTCAATATTTTTGTTTGACTTCTTTTTGTACCTACTTCCTCTTTCTTTGTTTTTTAGCCGCACTAACACCTACAGCTACTTAATT
>NW_024396466.1:0-5821 GCF_016617805.1 Bactrocera tryoni
TTTTTTTATTTTCTTAGCGAAAAATTAAAAAGCATTGAAATTGTAAAATGGATTAATTTTTCATGTGCCTTGGGCTGAAAATGGATGTTGATGCCAAAAAGAATGCCGACCGATATTAGCGCGACCTCTTGGTGGCATCGAAAATAATTTCAATCTGTAATTGAACACTTTGTGTGAAACACACATATGTAACGTTTTCACTGAATAATTTTCAATAATTTTTGTTTTGAATAGCCGGAATAAAAAAAGCAAATGACAAATTTGACGATTTAAATAATTGAAAAACAAAACAAAAAAAGTGAAAACAAAATTTTGTATGAAAAAAGTAATTTTTTGGAATTGTCCAATTTTCCGACTTTTCCTCAAGAAAAGCATACGGTTATTTTATTTCTAAACCTTCCTCTGAAAATTTCATCAAGATTGGTTCCGCCGTTCTAGAGCGTTAGCGTTACTAACAAACAAACATTAATTCTTTATATGGGGAAAAGAATAGGGCTGTTTTTAGGCGTTTTCTGTCAATTATTCGAATTTTTCCTGCCGTAAAAACCATCTTTGAACCTCAACGAATATTTAAAAAAAGAATTGGACAAATTGGTCCAGGCGTTCTTGAGTTTTGCGCTTAGCAACACATTTTGCGATTCATTTTTATATATAAGAAGGTTATACATACTTATGTACATATATAAATACTAGCGTACCCAGCCCGCTCCGCCGGACTATATTTTGCTCTGTTTTAAAATAAAATTAGAACAATAAATATTTAATTTACCTCTTAATTATATTAAATTATTCAATTATCTTCATATTAATTTTCTTTTATTCTCTTTTCAAGCGGGTGGAGGTTATTACCTAGACTCATATACATACATACATGTTAGTAAATAGAATATCGTTCTTATCATTGATACAAAAGCATATCGGACTCAAGTTAATGCCAGAATTGAAAGTACGACGGATGGCTTGAGCATGGTAAATGTAAATTATCTGTGAATTAAGGGCATTAATAAATACACAACAGGTATTTTTAAACTATTAATGTTGATTACAAATAAGGAATAATTCCAACTTTTTTAATTTTTTGAAGTTATACTTCTTATACGAGTTGGGAAAAGGTTGCGATAGATTCAGGTTGCGCAACTTTGCTCAATATGAATCTACGCAACCTTGTCTGCGAAGATGCTCGAGCAGCAAGCGAAGCAGTGACAATCGGCGATCGCTTGTTCGTTTCTTTCGGCACAGCTCGGCTTTTCTACCAACACAATGTTGCCATGCTTATGCTGTTGTTGTTTTTGTAGAACAGTGTTTCAATTCTTGGTTGGTGACATATTCAATTTAAAACAAGAAAAAACGTTAACTTCGGCTGCACCGAAGCTAATATACCCTTCACATATTACATTGGTGCCTTAGGAAATAATTTATACCAAATTTCGTAAATATATCTTGTCAAATGCAAAAGTTTTCCATACAAGAACTTGATTCCAATTTCTTCGGAGGTTACATTGTTGCCTTAGATAATAATCTGTACCAAATTTGGTGAAGATGCATTGTCAAATGTGAAAGTTTTCCATACAAGAACTTGATTCCGATCGTTCAGTTTGTATGGTAGTTATATGCTATAGTTAACCGATCTGACCATTTCTTCGGAGATTACATTCTTTCTATGGAAAATAATCTATGCCAAATTTGGTGAAGATACATTATCAAATGTGAAAGATTTCCATACAAGAACTTGATTCCGATCGTTCAGTTTGTATGGTAGCTATATGCTATAGTTAACCGATCTGACCAATTTCTTCGGAGATTACATTGTTGCCCTAGAAAATAATCTTTACCAAATTTGGTGAAGATACATTGTCAAATGTGAAAGTTTTCCATATAAGAACTTGATTCCGATCGTTCAGTTTATATGGCAGCTATATGTTATAGTGGTCCGATATCGGCCGTTCCGACAAATGAGCAGCTTCTTGAAGAGAAAATGACGTTTGCAAAATTTCAAAAGGATATCTTAAAAACTGAGGGACTAGTTTGTATATATACAGACAGACGGACAGACAGACGGACATGGCTAAATCGACTCAGCTCAACATACTGATCATTTATGTATATACTTTATAGGGTCTCCGACGCTTCCTTCTGGGTGTTACAAACTTCGTGACAAACTTAATATACCCTGTTCAGGGTATAATAAATCCTGTTGGGATTCGAACCTACGTGCTCGTCGTCACTTTTGAAGCGCTTACCACCAACACCACCATTGACACTTGAATTGCGTTGTCCTAATTATGGTTTGGATATGTATGAAAGAAATATACAATGGATCGCCGATTGTTACCTCTTTCCTTGCTGCTGCTGCGCATATGTATGTTTGTATGCTTGTTCATTATTGAAGTTATACTCCTTTTTCTTTCCTTTGTCTTTCATTTCTGCGAATTCTCAACTATTTTATGTGCCCTTTTATTGAAATACCCTGCGTTGGCCGTTGAAAAATTAAGGCTATACTTTACAGGATTATTTCTGTAGTTAGTCTTCATTAACATTTTTTGGGAATCGACCCGCGATGACGAGGTATATTGTTTTATCTGACAGCGTGAGGTTTAAGAAGTTCATTTCTAATTTTGTCTTGTGGCATATTAGAAATGATGTTTCTTCGAAAATCGTTCGCTCACAACGGATAAAACGACTTGTGAATGGTGATTTTAATTAATAAATTCCTTTTGGTTGAAATGCTCTGCGTTGGCCGTTGAAAAGTTAAGACTATACTTCTCAGGATCATTCATTCCTTTCATTTCTTCAAAGAAATTAATGACCTTTAGAAATATGCATATTTGCATTATTTCGTTGTCATTTCCATATTCGTAGCAATAGAATTTCTATGGCATAAGTAAAGTAATGGCCGCCGATGTCACCCCTTGCCGCTGTAGCAGCTTCACCTACAAACATGCGTAAATATGTATGTATGTATACGTATGATCGTGAATACATATCGACGCAGATTTTTGCGAGAAGCACCAGAAAGTGGTGCAATTTATGACTTTCAGCTTTTGCCATCGTCGCGAAAAGACGACTTGTTGGCATAGGCATGCTCGGGGAGATAATAAATTGTAATAAATTTATAAAATGTGAATTTAAGTTTTCTAGTTTTCTTTCATACAAAATGATATGCATTTCTTGGAATATCACTAAGAAGTATAACTTCATCCGCGCGTAGGGACTACACGCACCTTTTTTTTATTTTCTTAGCGAAAAATTAAAAAGCATTAAAATTGTAAAATGGATTAATTTTTCACCTGTCTCATTTCTCCAAATGCTTCCAATTTACTTTTGGAACATTTAATGTCAATAGACTCTATTTATTTTATTGTGAATAGAAAATTTTATAGATGTTGGGCATGATATTGAATTGTTATGTTCGGTTCCCTCAACGTAATATTTTAAAATCATTTTAATTATTTTTAACGTGGTTACACAAATGTGGATATAAAATATGGAGCAAAATAAGGCACCAATATGTATTTATTTATATTTCATTACTCACCAATCACTTGATTAATAATATTGTAGGACCAATTATTTTCTCCAAATATTTTATCCGCAAAACTGTGTAATTTTTCCAAACTAAAATAAATATTTACATATAAATAATTTAAAAGATAAAATTGAATTTAATAGAAAATTAGAAATTACTCCCAAAATAAGTTTTTGAAAAAAAATAAATAAACTGTAATTGTTTTTTTTTTTTTTGGTTAGATAATTAAAATAGTAAACAGTAATATAATAGCACCTGATAAATATAAACGATATAAATAAGACAAAGTACTTTGATAGTTATTTCAAACCAGTTAAAATGATTTTATCAGATATAAATGACAGATAGAAGTCTTTTGTTTATGAATACAAAAAATCAAAAATAAATTAAATTAATAGAACAAAAAGCTAGTATGTTTGTATCACTTTGTTAAAACTCATCTTAACACCACTGGGTAGACTACATTTTTCGTTTTTTCATTTGGAGTATAAACGTATAAGTTTTTAGATGTGCCAACTCGGAAGCAAGCCACATACAATTGGGCGTGTGAAAAACACGAATTTTCCAAATTTAAACCGGCGATAGTCAACGATTGACCTTGTACTTTGTTGATAGTTAGTGCAAAAGCAAGACGTACAGGAAATTGTAGCCGCTTATATTCGAACGGTAAGTATACGTCGTCACCTTTAAATTTACCACCGATGATTGTGGCTCCGACTAAATTCGGTGACAATTTTTTGACTGTTAAACTTGTTCCGTTGCATAACTTAAGTACGCTTAAATTGCAAATGAGCATTATTGTTTATCCAATTTTCAATTTGACTGTGTGTGGCGGCATTCCAGATGAGAGTGTCGATTGACTTATAATTGAGTTCTTCGTCGGGAAGTTTTAATTGAATTTGATCAATGAGTTTGTTAATGTCATCATTCTTTGGTGCTTAAATTGCGCATTCATAAAGCCATTTCGAGTTTTTGTAATTAATTATTAAATTTAGAAATACCTTGTCGACAACATTTTGCTTATCTGGTTGCACTTGACAAAAATCATGTGGAAAGAAATCTCATTTGTCACAGGATCAATTGGAATTTGGCCATTCCCTATGTCTAAAAGTTGTTGCGAAAATATTTGAGCAGATGAGTCTTGCTGTAAATAAACACGCATATTCGTTGATAGTCTGATTTTCTCGACTCTCCTCCAAAGATATGAAAATTTCAGGCAAGCGTTTAGCTCATCTGCGGGAATTGAACGCGGAATAACCGGCAAAGTTTGACGGAAGTCACCAGCAAGAAGAATAAGAGCACCTCCCATTGGTTGGTCATTTCCACTAAAATTGCGCAGGGTCTTATCAAGCAAATATGTATGTTTCATAATGATATACATATATACCCACAACGCAGGTATCAACACAAATTTGGGTTGTAAAACAAAAGAATATCATAATAGTAAATAAAAGCTGAATTTGACTATTAAAAAAGTGCTCCGAACCTCACAAAATTTTACAGGATTACTCGTCAGGTCAAGCTAAACATTTCCCGAAAGTTTAATATTTTATTTGTGGCCTAGACCTAAATTCCCTAGGTCCTATCTTAATAATATGAAATAAATATATTAATAATTTGAATTGGGATGAAAAATTTAATAGCCCTGACAGACGCGCAAAATTAATGTGCCTTAAGCAATGCTAATACGCATTGAAATTTCATGGTGACAGACGGCAGACTTGTGCATTTGGGCAGCTGATAGTGAAATTTGGTTATTTATTAAAACAAAAAGTGAAATGAGAGTGTGTGAAGAAGTGAAGAATATTGGAAAAATGGATAGCAAACTGTGCGTTGTTTATTTTCTGCCATCTAAAAATATTAAAATTTGTTTTTTGTTAATATACTTGCATATAATTTAATTAGCAATGCAAAAACTGTTTACCTCTGAAAGTGTGTGAAAAAGTGAAGAATATTGGAAAAATGTATAGCGAACTGTGCGTTGTTTATTTTCTGCCATCTAAAAATATTAAAATTTGTTTTTGTTAATAAACTTGCACATAATTTAATTAGCAATATAAAAATTGTTTACCTCTGAAGCTGTAAACACAAACAAGGCGGTAGATTTCAAGCGACATCTGTCAAACAATAGCAAAAATCTGTCAGTTTTAACCAATGCTGCCTACTAAATTCAGCCAAATGCACGAAATTCTTGTGCACTACAAACTTGCATTCACATGGGTCAAATGCGCAAATAAATGTAACTTAAGTCCGCTAATGCATATTAGCGCTGTCGTGTGTCAGTTCAATTCAATC
>NW_024396467.1:0-5867 GCF_016617805.1 Bactrocera tryoni
GACTTGGATCTATGTCCATAGGTTACGGTGGTTTTGGGGCGGTTGGCCTAGGTGGAGGAAATTTATAATCATTATTTTCGTAAAGGTATTGGTTGTAAGGTTTATTTGGTTGGAATACCCTTTGAGGTATTTGTGGCGAGCGAAATGATTGAGGATAATCTCGATATTGGTTAAATGTGTTGGGGGGTGAACTATAGGAAAATAGTGGTGGTGAGCTTGTGCTTAGTCCTTTTCCAATATTACTAGTATGTCTGGCATACTGAGTCCTAAAGTTTTGGTTCTGTAATTTTGTACATAGATATAAAGCCTGTGGTAAGTCTACTGGTTCTTTCATTCCCAATAATCGCGGTAGATCACCTTTAAGTCCTCTAATAAAAGTATCTAAAGCCTTATCACGGTATGTGCCTATTAGGACGTTCATGGATTCACTTCGGATATCCATATACGAAATTTTATTCAAAATAAGAGACAAATGTTCATACACGGCTTGATAGAATTGTTCCACCGTTTTGTTGCCTTGAACGAGAGTAATCATTTGGTACTCAAGTGTGCCGAGATCCCGCTTATCTGCATAAAGCAGAGTCAAACAACGTGAAATGCTGTTCCAGTTTAGTGGCGTATTATACGACTCCAAAACACTATCAGCAGTTCCGGTATTTTATTTCTTATAGAATTTATAATACCAAAATATTTAGCTGTTCCTCTGATAGGTTCATACAACTTTAAAATTCTATCGACGCTCTTCTTCCAAGAGGTGTATTCGATTGGATTTCCCGAAAATTCTCTGAGGCAGCGTCAGGAACCTTGTCTAGTTCATCAATATTATGCCTATATTCGCTGTTAATTACTTCATCTGTAAAGTTAAGTTCGTTACGATTAGTTTGTCTGATGTCCTCGGTGAGGCATACATTTCTCACTACTCTTTTAATCAGATCCTCTAATTCTGGTGTTGCATTTACTTGCTCTATAATTGGTGTATTAGCAGGAGAGTGTATGGATGGGATATTTATTATTGGTGGACGAATGAGGTTGTTCGGGTTAGTCATTTTGATTATAATAAATATCAATATAACCCAAAAAACAACAAAAAATTAATAAAATAAAAATATACTAGAAGTTCCTTTTTTGTGTGGTGTTATTTTATATTGATTTTCAACATAATATTATAATTTTAATTTATAATTGTATTTTATTTTATTGTAAGGATTATTTTATAGAATTTTGTTATAGTTCGTTAGCTAAATTTGCTTTTATGTTATATTGAATTTAAATTTATATTTCTTAATAAATCTAAATACGCTGTAGGATAGCAACTTTTTTTTTATTTTAACTAATAATTTTTTACTAATAGAATAGGAAGTTTTTTACCTCTTTTTTTATTTTTGGTAATAACTAACTTTTACCTCATTTTTTTATTTTCACTATATTAATTTTTTATGTTCAACTAGGAATACTCCTTTAAATACAGTTTTTGTGCAATGAACAATTTATTAAAATTTTTCGATTTTGCTAAAGGGTAATATTTTCTTTGTTTAGAGGACGGTATATAGGAATAGGAACTTTTTCCTCTATTTTTTGTTTTTTTGAATTTTTAATGATAACTGAGTTTTACCTCATTTTGCATTTTTACTATATTATTTTTTGTGTTTATCTAGGAATACACCTTTAAATACACTTTTTTGTGAAATGAACAACTTATTCAAATTTTTCGATTTTGTTAAAAGATAATATTTTTTTGTTTAGAAAACGGTATATAGGAATAGGAACTTTTTTCCTCTTTTTTTGTTTTTTTTTTTTTTTTGAATTTTTAGTGATAACTGAGTTTTACCTCATTTTTCATTTCTACTACATTAGTTTTTTGTGCTTAACTAGGAATACACCTTTAAATACACTTTTTGTGAAATGAACAACTTATTAAAATTTATCGTTATTGATAAAAGGTAATATTTTTTTAACACTTCTCACTTTTTTAGTTAATTGAATTAGATAATTTAAAATCGAAATAATTATAATTCTTAAAGCTAACATCTTACAAACGTGCATGACTGGAAGAAGTGTCCCGCTTAATCCTTTTCGTCATTACTTGGGTTCTCCCGATGGCCACTTTCTCGCACGCTTCTCTTCCTCAATAATGGGTAAGAGATCGAATGGACTATTAATTCGGCTAGCAGGATATTTGAAAAGATTGCCAGTTAACTTCTTTCATCAGGGGTTCCCCTGATGTTGGGGCCCCACGTTGGGCGCCAGTTAACTTATTTTAACACGTTCGCGTTCAATTAAATTTAGCGGGCTGGCTGCGAGATAATCACTTAATTTTTCCATACAAAATTGAAGAGCGGGAATTCCCGTTTTTTTTCTACAGGTTAATTTTTTTAAATAGTCTGAACAAATTAGGGAATTCCCGCCATTACCGGAATTCCCGAATTTAATTTTCAAGAGCATTTTTATATGTGCGGAAGAAATTGCGGGAATATAGCGCGGGAATTCCCACAATTGTTTTATTGAAGGAAACATGAATGACGGGAATTCCCGCAATTTACGCGAATGTGTTAAGTTTTATTTTAAGTTTTTTATTTTAACACGTTTTGACAAAACTGTACAAATGTAAAAAATACTTCTTTTATTTTAAATTCTAAGTTGCTGGAGCGATGTCCGACCAACTTAGAGGAAAGCCGAATGAAAAGTGAAACTTAAATATAATCTTATGCTATCACCAACTTAATATTCTAAGCGCCGGCAGAGTGAGACGTCGGCAGCGACGCAAATTGTTAGTGGCGTGCTGGTAGCGTCATTAAAATCCGTAATATTAGCTTGGCGCTCTTTTAGTGGGTAGCGGTAAAGTGGCGTGATGCGTTTGCCAAATTGTGTACCTGCATTCTTGAGCATTCTTAAGTTTGCATGGTACGGTACACTGTTTAACAAAATATTTATTTTGTTAACTTGCATACATACATATATTTATGTCTCTTCATATTCTTGGGTATGTGAGACGAGAACATAAAAAAATGTCTTTATATTCTCTGTGTGAAAGGTGTGTTTTGTACACATTTTTCGCTGTTAAGATTGGAATAAAATATAAACGAAAAGCAAACCGAAATTCTTCGTTGGAAATGTACTTGTGGGCATGCAAATGCACAATATATTTCTGTCTTTTCATATTCCTTGCTTCGGCATATATGCCATGTCATCATATGCCGTAAATACATAGTACATTTATTTCTCCTCATATCCTCTGTTAAAATATGGGAGAAAATTGTAAACAATGTTAACAAATGAGGCGAATTCCTTACATTGAATCTAACAAATGTTCGACATCGAACCTGCACCTTCTCTATACTTTACGTTCTCTGACTCAGATAGAGAACATAAAGACATAGAGAAGGTGCAAATTGAATTCTATATGATGTTCGATTGGACGGCTAACAGAACTTATAAGATTGCGATGCAGAATTTCACCATTATTGCTGCTATTTAGCAGAAATGAACACGTTCTCTTGCAGAATTATATGTAAAACGACTGAATTCATGCCAGAATGAATAAAGAGAAATGCTTTGAAGAAAAATATACAAAGTCCACAAAGCATGTAAAAAAGCATTCTCTGAGTCACATATGTATGCGTGATTCATCTTGTATTATATGAACCATTTTTTTTTCAGAAAAATGTTAATGTTTTTACAAAATCGTGAAAAATTAAGTAAAAAATAATTAATTATATTTTTTAATGTGTAATTAGTTCAAAAAAGTTATATTTATATATAATTTCTTCAAAGAAAATTGATGACCTTCATGAAATATGCATATTCGCATTATTTCGTTATCATTTCCATATTTGCACCAATAGAATTTCTATGGCATATAAGTATGTACATACATATGTATATTATTTCTTTGGCACATTTGTCTGTATGTTTACGAAAGCAAACGCGAGCCACATAGATATGTATTATATGTACATACATTCAGCGGGACAGACTGCAAGCGACATCTGTCAAATATACACATGTTCTCAAGTACACAGTTATGTAGTTGTGCAGCTGCCTCAATAACTGTGTCCCTAAGAACGTGTGTATTCTAATATTTGACAGATGTTGTTTGCAGTCGTCGCGCTCATTGTGTTCAGCACTTGTGTGATGATAGAAAATCCAAGCTGTGCCGAAAAAAATAAACGAATGGCCGCCGATTGTCAACGCTTCCCTTGCCGCTGTAACGGCTTTGCCTACAAACATGCGTAAATATGTATGTATACGTATGAACGTGAATACATATTGACGCAGATTTTTGCGAGTCACGGAAAAATATTTTAGAATGGATAAATATTATAAATCGACAACTGCGTTGTTGCCACTTTTCTCACTTCTTTCTGTGAAGAAGCATCAGAAAGTTGTTCAATTTATGATTTTTAGCATTTGCCATCGTCGCGAAAAGACGCTTGTAGGCAAAGGCATGCTCGGGGAGATGTTACGGCGTCTGTTTTTTTGAATGAAGCAAGGTCGCTTGTGGATTTGTGCCTACGTTTATGAATGAAATCGTTTTTATTGTAAAATTTACTACATTTGTCCTTCGCCAATTTGGCTGCCATATTGACTTGTGATGCTTCTTTTATTTGAGACAGTTGTTTTTGTAGAACAATGATTCAATTTTTTGTTGGTGAGATATTCACATATGTACGCATATGTATGTTTGTGTGCTTGTGCATTATTTGTTCGGAAGTGTATATGAATGTATGTATATGAACATGCAGATCAATCCGCGCACTTGTAATATATTGATAAGTGATAAAATCATGATTTGAATTTCTGAATGCGCACATGCGTATACATGCAATATAAATAGATTTAAATCAAAATTGTTCATTTCATAATTCAGTTACAATAGACTTATTGTTTCAGTTTTGGAATTTGTTGAAAATCCTGATAATAATGATGAAAATGCTGATAATGATGATGTAAGAGTTGTTGAAATTATGGATGAGAATTGATAAATTTTGTATTTACTATTTACTAATATTTACTCATTTAAATAATACCACTTCCTTATGTTTATATTACTATAGTTTCTGTATTACTATACTTCACGTCCATTCAAACATCATGACGCGAGCGCACCTAAAAATGCTCACCCAAAAAAGTGCCCAACGCGCCAAAAGTTCAAGTTTTCACTTCTGTCTGCACTCCCGGAGCGCAACCCCCCTCGGTTTTACCCCGGGATATCCTTCAACATCTTGCAAACGTTTTCTTCTAGAAAATGAATTTCTTGCCACACGTAATACTGAGGATCTTCGTGATATAAAAGGGTTTTTGCAAAATCGTCGCTTCTGCAAAGATCAAAGAACGCTGTAAGTGTCGTTGATGATTTTCTTTTCTAATTCGATTTTTTTGCTTTTGCTGCTTACATTGTTGTCTTTGTGGATCGTTCGCCGCTTAACTTTTAATTTTGTTGCACTTGATGTTTAGTTTGCCTTCGCAAATCGTCACGTTGCGTGGTGTATGCAAGGGATTGTTGCTTTACAACAATAATGTTACTTTTGTAATTGATAAGCTTGCGTGAACGCGGGGTGGTTTAAAAAGATGTGAATCTAGTGAGTTATGTTCAAAAACAAAACTAAATTATCTTTATTTCACTTATATTTATACAATTGATATCTGAAGCCTAGATAAAGAGTTTCATCTTACATTCTAATAAGTGCAGACTTAGGTGTTAGATGATGTGCTGTCTAATTCTACTTAAAGCGTGCCATAAGTTATAGTTTATGACCGGTTCCTTATTGCCGATGTGTCAATAACATATTTGACACATTCGTTTAATAATGAATTTATATGAATACTAGCTAACCCCGCAGCCGTTGTCCTGCGTGAAATTATGTGCT
>NW_024396468.1:0-17416 GCF_016617805.1 Bactrocera tryoni
ATGTTAATGTTAATGTTAATGTTAATGTTAATGTTAATGTTAATGTTAATGTTAATGTTAATGTTAATGTTAATGTTAGTGTTAATGTTAATGTTGATGTTAATGTTAAGTTATTGTTAATGTTAATGTTAATGTCCTTAACGCGACTTTTGTATTCAGGGGGGTTTAAGGCACCTCTCTAATCATAATCCCGGCAACTGGCTCAGGGTTATTCACTTTCCTCGTGATGTAGACACATGTTAAAGGTTCTTTATAATTCCCCCCAGAACACCTGCTAATGACTGTACAGCAGTCTCTAGACGCACTATAAAGGACCTTGGATCCATGGTTTCAACTAGGAATCACATTGCCCCAATAGTACCTAGTTGTAAATTGGAATTTATCAATATGCTGGGACTAAGTGAGTCGTTGTAAGTTAGGAGAGGGCACAACAGACCTTTGGTCGCGGTGGAATCCTTATCTATCTATTTAACTATCAAGGTCGACCCAAGATCTATGAACAATTATTTTGTACTTAGAGGTTTTATATCTACTACCACGTACTCCGAGGACCATCTTGGGTCGACCTTGACATCATACATGTCTTCCGATTTAGCTTCACTTGGTTTAAAAACTTGCAAACCCACAAAACCTTTTCTCATTACCCTGGGTTAAATTCTTTGTAAACCTTCAATGCTGGCAAGGGCCAAGGATATGATCATTGATTTTTCAATAGATTGGAACAACTTCTTAGTTACCCAGGGGTCAAAGAAAGTTATCTTTACTATGCATATACATCACATATTTCTTCAATAACTGGACAAAGGCGGTTTTTGGGCTCAAAACGATACCTTTCCGAGCTTCTTTTAGAAAGCAAATGGAAATGAACACGAGAAGTATTTCCAAAATACGGGGTTTTAAAGCTCCGAGGACCATCCACGGAAGTGAAAAACTTTCTGTACAATCAAGTTAACTAATGCCCTTGGGGCAATGTACTTTTTGAAGCACTTTCCATATCCCAATTATGGAAAATCATTTTTACCTTCTCTAGCCCACAACACCATGCAACTATGCATCTTGGCGTCCGTGGGAAATTGCCTTTGAGTTATGAAATGAGCACAAATTGTGGTTTTCTTATTATTTCCTTTGCGCGCTCATCTTAATAATTTTCCGATTCGTTGCGCCAGGATTAAGACCGTCAGAAATTGAATGAAGCTGCAGCAGCTGCAAGAGCTGCAAATAAAGTTGTTAAGCTGCTAGCTGCAACGACAACAACAAAAACTAGCAAAACAAAAGCACGACAACAGCACATTTATTAATAATGAAAGCCAACCAACCAAAGGGAAGTCAGGCAAAAAGTTATACTTTGCTATAAATACCAAAGAGGTTGTTTGCATGGATGAATATTTGGATGTGTGTCTATAAAGGTATTTTGTGTTGAGAGGCAGAATTTCGAAGCGTGGCAAACAGACTGTCGGAGTTTGAGAATATATATTAATTTTGGATGATCAACCGTAATGTAAAACCTATATTGTCCGGTTGTCACGCCATACATAGACCTACTAGTCCTTACCAGATGGATATTCAGGGAGTTTGAGCTGATGTACTTATCATACAGGACATCAACACTGTTTATGAACTTTGAGAGCTCTTCATATCTAATTTCGATGCTTCGTCTAGTCCCTGCCAAGTTGCTGGATATCTAAAACGTGTTCTACATGCGGTCAGACAGAAGCGTAGGATGTGCTCCAGCGGCTCTCTTATGCCTAATTTCCTGCCTTTTCTGCATATAACGTCGTTAGTACTGCTCATCCAGTTCGCAAGTGATGTCAGTAAGTTGTGATGTCCCATCATGCCAACAACCGACCTGTAGTTCTTTCGAGATCGTGTGATTAAAAAGCATGACTGCTTTTCTTGCGTTTCCTTTCACATGATTTTGGCATCCTGCATATCCCTAAGTCATTTCATCTCACCGTGATCAGTCTGTCATTCCTTTCGGAATTTTTATTTTGTATCGTTCTTAACGACTTGTGAATTTTCTGTACTGACGTACTTCGTCAAACGGCACTTTCGGTAATCTCATCAGCTATTTCGTTTTTTTTTTAATTCCTTTATGGCCTGGAACCCAGTATACATATACGAATATACAGCCGCTTCCCGACAGCCGCTAAATCTACAGGCTCACTGTTTCTAAGGGCATTCTCTGTTATAACGCAATTTGCCGCATAGCCCGGTTCCTCTTTGTGATGCTACCTCTATTGTTAGCTATTTCAGCCGATTCCTTGACTGCAAAGACTTCCGCATAGAAGATAGTAACGATGATACTGCAGTATTCCGAAAGCTACTTATAAAATAAATATATATAGAGTTTCGTATCTTTGAGTAAAAATTACTAACGCCAGCAACAGAAAAATATCACAGAAACAGAAAAGTATCACAGCAACTGCGGTACAGACTTATAACCTGTCACTGCAGCAACAGATAACTAAAGCTATCAGCAATTTCCGCTCCATGGCGGCGCTTTGAGAATGAAGTCTTCATAAACGCATTAGACTCTATTTCGAGGAGGCCAGTGGCTGGGTCATAAAAGCGCAAACGTCTAGAGTAGCGACGCAGAAAGAAGTGTTGCGTGGAGTAAAATTGAAAAAGTTGCTAGCCAATGAAGTGGATGAATGAGCTCGTCGAAAAAAAACAGGAACGCAGCAAATTGATTGAGCTGGCAAATAAAACCACACGAGTTTAACGACGAAGCGTGCAAGAGGCGCCAATTTCGGACCATAAGTTTCACTATGAAAATGCAATAGGCAAATCAATTTCAAGATTTTGAAAACCAATTATAGTAGACGCTTGGCAGCATTGCGCCAAAACGAGTCGAGTACAATGCGACCAGTCGAGTAAGACTGGAAAGTAGCCCGCGTGACATCGCAAACTTGAAACTGCGGCAACTGGTGTTAGTCGCAACAACAACCGCACAGACTTTTAAGTTAGTAAAGAAAATTAATGCATTTCTGCATTACACGGCATTAGTGAAGCCTTCTTCTTAGCTTCAAGCTGCAACCAGTTTGCTTTCGATTATTTGCTATCCAATGCGTTGCTATGCTCTGCTCAGCTGTAATGGGTAATGCGCATCCGCAGAGACGGCGTATAGTGGGCTCCATCGCGAGCTACATTTGGAGCTGTTGCCAACATCAAGATTATAAGCCCAACCACCATCAAGCTTTCGCACAGTTAATGGACATAAAATGAGATGTCTATCGATTTCGATTTTCACAAGAAAAGTTTGTTCAGCTATAAATATAACTTTTAGTGAATGGGTACGCTGTCTGAGGAAATTGTCTTCAAGAAGTCACTAATTGGTATGCTCTATGGGCATTGATTGGTCAATATTTCTTCAAAATGAAGTTGGCCAGAAATTCAGAGTAAATGAGGAACGCTATAGAGCCATTATAAATTACTTTTTTGTGCCTTTATTGCAGCATCATGTTGCCAACTACCTTTGGTTTCAATAAGACGGCGCTATATGCTATACTCGTACTATCCCAAAGCTCTAAAATTTTTGACGTCGGTTTATTTTGATCGCATCAATCAAATTACTGTTGGTTAAAAATTAAGTTGGGTTGACAAGACCTATCTACTCACCATTCTGACAATGCCGACAGCATTCTGCGTCAGTCTATCTATCACCATCAATCTGCATTATTACTTGCCACAACAAGTTAATGAACGAGCTTCTTCAACACAATCTTGCAACAGTCAAACACAGAGCGGTGCCTGTGACGGTGTTGTCGCCCGTCAATCCATGTTGAGTGTAGACAGATCAACCGCTGACGATATTTGTAATTACCCTGTGTAACAATCGCTAATTTGGGGCTTGGAACTAAAACAGTGCAGACCAAATGGAGGTAAAAAAGTAGAAATTCAAGCCGTCGAAGCTTTAAAGTGGGCTATTCGCAATGCGAAGTCCAATATACCTTTGACTTCCACGCTGCTGGCTGTTGCAAATGAAGTAATTTCGAGCGCGCTTCACATTGCATTTTGGTGTCCTCTTTACATGCCGCGTCACTTTCACTTGCAGCTAATTAAAAACTCTGAGTAGCACAGCTCAAGCCCAGTCAAGTCGTGAAAGCTCAGCGCAAGCTACTCCGGCATGGTTTCAAATCGGCACCGTGTAGTTGGTACAACTTAATCAATGCCCGCGGCTGGTTTCGCGCTCGTCAACAATGACCGCTGCCTGCTCAACAACCTGAGCGCTAACGACTTGGAACTGTTAGGTACTCACTTGCTGCCATTCAATTTATCCTCTGTCGTATTGACATTTCGTATGTTTTTCCCATTTTAATTGCAGTACAGCTACTGTTAGTGGGTCGGTTGATATATGTATGTAACGATGCTAACTAGAGTTGGTCGCTATTTTTCTACATTAAGTAACGTTAGTTTGGACTCCCACTACTTTGGAGTGTTTTTTTTCTTAATTTCCGAAGCTTGTGACCTCTGAAGCAACAAGGAAGGGGAGAGAACAAGTTTCCTTACCCACTCAAGCAATTTATGAAGAGAACAAAAAAGTCATTAGCTTATATTTGAGGTGAAATATTAATCATACAGATCATCAACGCCGTTTGCGAGCCTGTGAACCCTTGAATTGCGAAGCTCCTAGATATTCAGACCGAGTTCTAGATAATACTGGACAACAGAATAGGAGGTGTTCCAGCACCTCTCTTATGCCTACTTTCATGGACTTTCTTCATGTAACGTCGTTAGTAATGCTCTTCCAGTTTTCATGTGATGCCAGAAAGTTGTGATCTGTTATTAACCCAACAACCATCCTGCAGTACTTTCGAGACCGTGTTACTCCGAGACCGTGTTTGCGTGTTTTTCTGCGGAACTCTTGCACAATATCTTCTCGTTCCAGCATGTCTTTAAGCCTTCTTACTTCAAAAGTCGTTCCCCCATGCAAAGCGATGTGAGATTATGGCCTTATTTTCCGCCTGACAATCGATGTATACCATATATTGATCTTCTTTATGTTGTCGGCTATCTAAGCCGTTTTCCTGACCGAAAATACAACCGCCTGGAAGATAGTGTAGTATTTGGTATTCAGAAAGCTTGAATGCTTATCTGGGATCCAGCCCTGAGCAACATATTCCGACCTTCACTCAGTTTGCCATTTTGGATCCTTCGGGTAATCCCAGTAGAGGAGCTTTCTTCAATGGGCTTTTTTTAACAGATCACGCATGAGTTGTATCAAGCTGTTATCTTATTTTTGTTGAGTACTGTTCTTGTTATTTCATCATACATCACATATGGACCAGGTCCAGCACGCATTGTACTGACGTATAAAACGACTTGGCGCTTTTTACGTCGAGATCTTCTAATAATCGCGTACAAAATACATTTTGTACAAGAACAGAAGCCGCTCAACCTTCCCAAAAGACACTGTTTCGTAAGAAGATCCGACGTTTTCGAGCCAAATTTTGTTCAGCGACGAGGCCCATTGCAATGGGTATGTAATATATATTAAAAAAATTGCCACATTTGCAACGAAGAGCAACCTGAGAGATCTGTTATTACATCCAGAAAAAACGGTATGGTATGGTTTGTGCGCCGGTGGAATCATTAGTCCATATTTCTTCAAAAATGATGCCAGTTGGAATGTAACCATCAAAGACGACTACTATCGCGCCACGATAACCGACTACTGGATGCCCGAAGTTGAAGCTCATAACCTTGGCGACATTTCACGGTGCCACTTCCCATACATCGCATCTGTCAATGGATTTATTCAGAGAACACTTCGGTGACAAGATAATTTCACGTTTCGGCCCGGTCGATTGGCTCCAAGGTCGTGTGATATCACACCGTTAGGCATTTTCCTGTGGGGATATGTAAAGTCTTAAGTCTATGCGGACAATCTCCTTTCAATTCAGGTCTTGGAGCAAAATATCACGCGTGTCATTCGCTAGTTACCAGTCAAAATGCTCGAACAAGTTATCGAAAATTTAACTCAACGGATGGACCATCTGAGACGTAGCCCGGGCCAACATCTGGAATAAATTATCTCCAAAAATTAAATACCAAAGAATATTCTTTCGAGTGATAATTTACACTTTCCATTAGTTAAAAGTAGGGCACCTCAAAATGGATCAACCTTTAAATAAAATACCAGTGAAATCGAAAACCAACAAACGCCTGAAAAGCAGTTAAAAAAATTAAAACAGGAAATGTACATATATAAAATAAATGTTGTTTATCTGCGTAAATTGAAACTTGGGTATTTGGTTCCCTTTTGTTGCTCTTTCTGTAATTTTTCGCATGCTTGCAACATGTTGCTGCAGCAGTTTTACCATATCAATGGTATGCCTGTCATTTATAAATGTTTTGTAGTTTCGCAAATGTTTTTGCGCAAATTTTCACGCAAACATTGTTTATTTGCCAAAGGTTCGTGTAATAAAATTCCTCACACACGGACACTCGCACACATGCAAGCGTGTTAAATTTATGCTGAAAATTGCATTGGTGTCCTGGCTGCATGCAGCCGTCGTTGCCATGTGAGTTATTTTGCTCGTTTTTATTGTTTCTTTTTCGTAATTTGTTGTTCTTGAAGTATTTTTGTTTTTTTGTTTTGTTTTTTTTTTCACTTGCTCCTGCTGTTGTGTTCAAGTGGTGGTTGCTGCCACTGTGGCTTCGTGCAATATTGTATATGTCAAAGTTTTAATACTATTTTCGCAAATAGAATTTGACACAAACTTTCAGCAGCGAGCGCGCCGTCACTTTTTCACTGTGTTGCTTGGTGTATTTTTTTTTCTATTTTTTGTGGCTGCGCGCGTCCGGGACTAAATATTTTTTATTTTTCGTGAATTTATTCGTGTGTATAATATTTATTAATTTAATAGTTTTTCGTACTGGTAATGGTGATAATTTAAATAAGTATAATATTCATTAATAATTAATTAATGGAATGATTTTTATTATATTGCGATTTACTCAGTTTACTATATAAAAAGTTATTTTTATGTGTATTAGTATTTGTAATGGGAATGATAATGTAATGGCAGCAGTAATGGTAATGACATTGTGTTAGTAATGATAGTTATTTTATTTGAGACTGTTTTTGAAATATTGGTAATGATAATTTAGTTATGCATATTGGTAATGGTAATTATTATTGAAATTGATAATGGTGATAATTTAAATATTTAAATGGTAAAGGAATAGTTTTAACAGTATGTAATGTTAATGTTAATGTTAATGTTAATGTTAATGTTAATGTTAATGTTAATGTTAATGTTAATGTTAATGTTAATGTTAATGTTAAGGTTAATGTTAATGTTAATGTTAATGTTAATGTTAATGTTAATGTTAATGTTAATGTTAATGTTAATGTTAATGTTAATGTTAATGTTAATGTTAATGTTAATGTTAATGTTAATGTTAATGTTAATGTTAATGTTAATGTTAATGTTAATGTTAATGTTAATGTTAATGTTAATGTTAATGTTAACGTTAATGTTAATGTTAATGTTAATGTTAATGTTAATGTTAATGTTAATGTTAATGTTAATGTTAATGTTAATGTTAATGTTAATGTTAATGTTAATGTTAATGTTAATGTTAATGTTAATGTTAATGTTAATGTTAATGTTAATGTTAATGTTAATGTTAATGTTAATGTTAATGTTAATGTTAATGTTAATGTTAATGTTAATGCTAATGTTAATGTTAAGGGTAATAGTAATGACAATGTTATTAACACATTAACTTTTCATGTTGCTCTCTATATTCGCAATAACGCCACTTAAATCAACAACACCTTACAGTTAACTCGCTAATAAATCAGGCAGTGCAAAGCGCATCATTTTACCTGCTTATGTAATCACGAAATACGGCACGCTAAGCACATCAAGCACAGTCACAGGCAACCAGTCGAGACCATTAACGCGCCACTCAACGCACATTTAAAAATATAAGTATATACATTACATACAGACTTGTAAAGTTGCTAATAAACACGGCACCTTCACACAAGCCCACGGTATGTTGGTAAGCTGCAGGTCAACCCGAAGATGCTGTTGCTGACTGCGTTGATTGCGCAAGCGCAACAGACACACAAGCCAAACAATACAACCATTCACACATTTCAAGCCGCCGTACATTCACTCCGCAAATATGACGTCATCAACAGCCATGGAGGGCGCGCTTCTTCACTTTTGGTTGTGTGTGCGCGCATGCTGGCCACATAACTGAGCAAGAAGTTTTGTTTTCTTTTTATTTGCGACAAAAATTTGTTAACGCTTTTCTCGCCATACCTTGCAACGCCACAGCGCCGTGGCAGCTTCCAAAGATTGGTTGCGGCGGCAGCAACAGCTGTTGGGTGTGTGATTGCATTGACACCTTTGGCAGTTGGCTTTGTTATTGTTGTTGAAGCAGTATGCAGCTATTTATTATTGTTGCTTCTTAAGGTATTTACAACAACATCACTATCAGCAAGCGTTTCAATTCACTTTTAGTTGCCTTATTTCTGCCACGCTTGGCTTTGTCTCCACTCACTTGCTTGGCTGTGACAATGCCTTCGAAAATTACGCCATCACCGATTACTGTTACGCTGCGTCGTTCGCTACTATAGGTCTCGAAACTCCCTCACACTTCACATGCTTATAGTCTGTGGCCGTCGCTGTCACAGCTGGTTTTGGCACAGCATTTTCGGCGTTGCTTTGTCTTTGGTTTTTATTATTTTTTTTTTTTTTTGTTTTTACCTTTGGCTTTTCTAAATTTCGTCGCGAAGATACTGCAGTTTGAAGAAGCCATCGCTGAAGACGTTCGACAGCGGCAACAATGTTAGGTGTGATGGATTGACTCTATTGTTTGCCTTATCCTTTTCGATACATCACCAAGTTTCTTCTTTTTGCCTTAAGCTATCGGTTGTATGAGCGCAAATAGCTCACAGTTATTTTGTTGCAAAAGTGGTTGGAAAAGTTTGGCAGGCGTAACTTTAGCTTATCGAACTTGCGAAAGACACTGCACAGCTGATCTTGACAAGTTTGAAAGTCTCTTTTGGCGACAAACTCCAAAATAATACTTTCTAAGGGAAGCAAGTATAGAAAATCAGATACCTACTACTTTGAAAATATATGTTATAAAAATCTGTCTCTAACAGAAAGATTCCCCTGACAGTCGGGCTATGATCTCGAAAGAGGAGGATGAGCTATTTGCGCATCTGATCAAATCCTGTTGAATAAAAGGTGGACGAATTCAACTCCCTGAATGGATAAAAATGAATTTCACTTGTAGAAAATAAATTGCTTTTTGTGGGGAAAAAGTACAGTTGAAGCCAAAAACTTGGCTTGATGACAAGTTTCTGGACACTTCCGCAGTATACTCAACTATCAAGGATAAGTATGCTAAATTTAGATGTGTTGAAATGAGCACCGGAGACAGTGAACGCCCAATGGAGGTTGTTACCGACGAAAACATCAAAAAGCGCCACAAAATAACTTGGATGACCGTAAAGTGAAGCAGTTCGAGATATCAGGCAATCTAAATTTATCAACTGAAGGTGTAAATCATATCATTCACGAATATTTGGCTTTGAGAAACTTACTTTTGATCAAAAACAATGACGAGTTGATGATTCAGAGAAGTGTTTGGAGATATTCTAGCGTAATAAACCTCAGCCTTTGCGTCGATGTAACATCCCTCCATCATTTCACAGTCATCCGAATGGACTGCACACGATGAACCCGCCTAAAAGCGTGGAAAAACGCAACAGTCGGCTGGAAAGGTTATGGCATGCGCGTGGAATAATTTTTATTAACTGCTTTGAAAAGGAAGGAAAATCAACAGCAACTATTACATAGCGTTATTGGACCTTTTGGATGATATCGCCGAAAAAGGTCGAATTTCAAGAAACATAAAGGTCGAATTTCAAGAAACATAAACTGTTTCCCCTAGACAATTCACCGTGTTACAAGCCACTGAAAACGATGGCAAAACTCAATGAATTAGACTTCGAATTGCTTCCGCACCCCCCATATTCTCTAGACCATGCCCACAGCGACTATATCCTGTTCTCAGATCCCAAAAGAATGCTCGCTGGGAAGAAATTTTCGTCGAATGAAGAGGTGATCAACGAAACTGAGTCCTCTTTTGAAGCACAGAAGAAATTTTACCACAAAAATGGTATCGAAAAGTTGGAGCGTCGCTATAATCAGTGTATCACCTCTGAAGTGAACTCTTCTTCTTTATAGGCGGAGACATCGCTTACGCAGTAATATGGAGATTCCTCGGCCAATTGCAGATTCTAAGTGTAATCAGATGCTTCTACACCTGGTCTTTCCTACGAAGTGGAGGTCTTCATCTGCGTCCCACAGCTGGTACTGCGTCGAATACTCTCAAAGCTGGAGTGTTTTTATCCATTAGGGCGACATACTTAGTCAGCTCAGCGTAACCACTGTTTCTTAATTGAAGGGAACTACATTGAATGAAAAAAAAAACGAATTTTATCAAATAAATGTGTTTTCCTATGGTATGCCGGATACTTTTCAATTGACCTCTTCTGTAGAAATAAATATCCGTTTCACACACTTGTTAGTCCTTAGCTCTTTCAGCATATTTCCTCTCGTGATCTCATAGCCGTGTATGTACATTTCTATTAGAAAAAAGGCACATGTGGCAAGATCTGTTCAAAAGCTAAGTACAATCGTCACTCACGGTGCTTCGATTCGAAATTCTTTTCGTTAAAAGAGACCATATATTTTACTGTAAAACATGTTTGGAGGCGACGTACTTCGAGACAATCCATAAAAATTGCTGAGAGTTTTTACTTTTCCGATGTGCACATCGATTAGCTGAACAACAGTCGTTCAAGCCGAGACCACAACAATTAAAGAACATCTTCTTGTTCTGAAATAGATTGTGATCACAACGAGGAATATTATTATACATAAATATAGCCACGCAGCTTGAAATCTCTAAAGTCCCTCAGGATTTCATCAAAGATAGTGAAAGAATGCTTTGATCTCTTAGTGAATTTAATATCATATTTTACAACAAAGTGCTATTCCTGGTAACAGTGAAACAGTGCAACAGAAAAGACATAACAGAGTGAAGAGATTTCGGTTCCGCCAATTTAACAATGGTTCTCTCTCGACGAACAAAAATCAAACTCTATAAGTCACTCATTATTCCCGTCCTGCTATAAGGTGCAGAGTCATCGACGATGACAACAGCTGACGAGTCGACGTTACGAGTTTTCGAGAGAAAGGCTCTGCGGAAAATTTATAGTCCTTTGCGCATTAGGAGACACCGGCTTCATTGGCTAGCTCATGTCGTCCTAAAGGACGAAAGCACTCTGACGGGGAAGCAGAGGAAGAGGAAGACCTACACTACGTTGGAAAGACCAGGTGGAGAAGGGCCTGGCTTCGCTTAGAATAAAAAAGAAGAAGATTTAACAATGGACCTGCTAAAGGTCTAAGTGTGTCGCCAGACCGCCATTCTACCTACTACTATGACAGCAGCATAAAATAGTCAAAGGAACTTTGTTAGAACAAATCATTACCTCGGAACAAATTTTATTCTTCTGAAGTCCCTCTTCCGATAGACTTTTAATGCCATACATGAATAATATTCTAGTTTTACTATTAATTTTTAATTATTTTCACACCGACTAATTGCTTTTACTTGCAACAAAATTAGCCGAGCGTGTTTTAGGTAACCAAAGGTTCAAGTAAATGAATTATTTCAATTAATTTCATTGGACTAATGCACTGAGCGCCAAACATAAATCCTCAACTAACATTAAGCTGCTGGATTTATACTCAACTCAGCTTTCTAATACTTCCAAACGTCTCTGGTGTGCTTGCAACCGCATTGTGCATATGCCACACATTACTTCCAATGCCAGAAAATAGACAAAACCGCACACCAGCTGCAAGAAGATATGAAATGTCAGGCTCCTATTTCAATTAAGTCATACATACCACGTGCTTCACAGTGCCCGTAGCAACCGAGTACGAGTACACGGAGTTTGTGTTGTGCTTGTAAGCAAGTTGTCTCCATCTTCCTGTCTATCTTCAACGCACTACTTGCGTTCTTCGTTTTCATTTTCTTCCTCACTCAGAGAGTCTAACGCAACAGGCGTAGAGGTTTCTAATTAATAATGCCACCTGCCATGCATGAGTGGGATATGTCATATGAACGCGTAACTAACGTGAGCTATTATGGTGCATGCCACATCAGAAATGCAAGCAAGCAATGTTTACCGCTTGGGAGAGACAATCGCTCATGCCAGGGAACGGATGATAAAGTTTATGCTGTGCGTGACAAGTGTTCTGTGAGCTTGGTTTCAGTATAGCTCCAACAGTTTTGCGGTCGAATCTAGTACCTTCGAGCTTGTAATGATTAGGATTAGAGGATGGAGCCATGCTGGTCTTAGACCAAGTATCTTCTGGGTAATCAAGAAACATCCGTTTGAAGGCAAGCTAAAGTGAGAAGGCGGAACAGGGTTGTACGTTCGGTTTGGGACCCGCCAGAAAAAAAAACCACCCCGTCCAAGAAGAGAGTTAGACGGAACAAGGACTGAGACGAGTAGGTCCTTGTGGCATTTACTACAGTAGCCATATCAAGGAGCGTAAATTCGGTGTAGAATTCGTGGTGTGGGAGAGACTCCATCGCCGAGTCCTGGCATTCGCCTCAATGGATGAACGTCAAGCCACAATTTGCTGCAAAGCGAAGTGCTTCAATATATCGCTGCCCATGCCACGACGGAAAGGAAGGACCATGTGACCAAAAAGGTCTTCTGTAAGCGAAATATAGTATTCATTAAGCTCCCTGGCTGTCTCCGAATCGAAAAGCCGCCAACCAAAATTCTTTCCACCACACCACCCAAAGGCTGATTCCTCAGAAGCCGGGTATGCCACGTGCCGGCTATTCATAGCCAACGAAACAGTCATTTTGGGATGGGTGGGTCAAAGAGAGTTGCTTTTGCGATGAGGCGATCTACCATATGATTTTCATAACTTTATTATTAACGAATTTCCTCTTGTTCACGGCGTGTTGGCAGCATGTTTGACAGCAGGAAGTCCGCAGGTGGTTATTTTCAAGAATATTGACATTGAATATTTTAATCTTTGTCGTCAAGATGAATTATGGTTTTAGTTTCGATGTCATCTAGGACTTCAGCCATTTAATCGGTTCTTTGAAATAGTCCATCTTCAAATAAAGCAGAGTTTTGCCAGACTTCCACTTTGTCTTGGTCTGTCATGACGCGTTGCCGTATGTTTTGAAGCACCTCCGCATAGCTGCGGCCTTCTTCCGGTTTGATTAGCACTGCTGTTGGTCGAACTCTGGTTCTGGGTGCCCGTTTTTGCTTCTGTGGCTTGTCATCTTTTTGTCCTTGAGTTTGCTCCACACTTTTTCCTTTCATTTTTCTGCGCTTCTCAGGCAATTTGCTATCTGCCATCTGTTGCCCCGGCCAAGCATTTACACTTGGGGATTTCTTTTTCTTACGATTTCCGTTGTAGCGTCCCTCGTCGCTATGTTGCCTCCCTCTCATGGGCAGGTGCTCCCTCGAGGCAGCCCTCTATGGGGTTGCGCATGCTTATTTTGAGGCGGCATCTATTCATCTCGTCACCGGAGATTCGTAGGATGCTTCAGGCCTTTTAAGCCGAACCCTCCTCTCCTGTCACTTTTGGTCAGGAACTGCTTATTGGTTATTCGCAGGTAACCTAAGAACAGTTCACCAAGCTGTGACCCTTGGTGGCCTGAACTCAGCTAATGGTGGCCTATTACTCTAATATACCTTCAAACCTCTGAGTAATAATGCATTCAATCATCTCGCATCACAATTAGAATTTCAAAAACTTTTCGACAAAAAGAAAATTTCAACTAGAATCTAACTTTTCAAACCAATATTCAAATGCAAATTTATCTGAACTATGACATATAATTTACAAATTATCATTTCCCCACCCCCTACACCCCAGGGGTCACAGGCACAATTTATGAACGAAGCGCTTTCTACAAACAACACGGCAGGCAATTATTATCACAAACAAATTTCGGAACATTCTTGGAAAGGCAAAACAATTAAAAACTCATCAATTAATGTTGTTGGGAGAAAGTCAAATAGGCTCACCTAACTACTTTACATATGAAAAGCTACATGTCCAGCTACAATCATATAAGTTGCTCCGTAAGTGTAAAGAGATGAGCGAATGAATATGCCGAAGAGCATTTATAAAGGCTTTGAAGCAATAATACTTGTATGTGAATTGAAACGATAAAGGAGTAAGCTGGTTAAGCTGCAAGCTAAGCATGCTGCTCTAGTTTGGGACAGCACAGCTGGCTTTTGATAGCTTATGAAGTACATACCGGCAAATATACAGAAATATGCAATAAATAGTTGCTTTCTGCCGGTAAAAATTTTCAACTTCATAAATTATTGATGAGCTTCGTTCATGCTCATTCTACTACTCTAGGGAGAATATGCAAATAATGTTCTATTTACATATTAGTGTGTGCTAAAACTGATTGACAATACTACCATTTCTCTTTAGTGTGATTGGTGAAATGATTTTGGGATATTTGGGGAGGAAAATATGAGAAGTGACAAACGTTGACGGCAACTGAGTAGGTACAACATATCGTTTTTATCAAAAATTAATATTACAAGTATATAGTATATGTGAGCTTTCTGAGAGGAAAGCTTTTCTTAGAGTTACTAGTTTTAACGACGTTAATAAAGTTTAGCCCATTTCTTCCTCTTCGCTGTTTGGCGCCCATTGGAGATTCCAAGTATAGCCAGGTCTTTCTCCACCTGTGGTGGTCTTCCTCTAGAGTGTTTCATCCCTTTGAACGACATGGCCTAGCCAGCGTAGCCGCTGTCTCTTAATTCGCTGAGCTTTGTCAATGTCATCGAATATTTTGTACAACTCATCGTTCCACCGAATCCGATACTCGCCATTGCCAATGCGCAAAGGACCACCAATCTTCTTTTCTCTCGGAAACGGCTCGGGGAGGTCCTTCCCTATTCTGATGGTATTGCTCAACGCCAATTTACACAGCCGAATCAGTTTTGCGGGGATAAAAAATTCAGATACAGCAGCACAAAAGCAGTTCCTTTTCGTGCTTTCAAAAGCAGTCTTGAAATCGATGAAGAGGTGGTATGTGTTGATCCTCTTTTCACGGTTGTTTTTCCAATATTTAGCGAATGATGAATATCTGGCCAGTTGTTGATTTCCAAGGCCTAAGACCACACCGATAAGGTCCAATCAGTTTGTTGACGGTGGGCCTTAATCTTTCACAAGTACACTCGAAAGAATGAGGAGAGTTATCCCACGATAGTTGGCGCAGATTGTGGGGTCTCCCTTTCTGTGGATTGAGCAGAGCACACTTAAATTCTAATGGCCCGGCATAATTTCGTCCGACATATTCTAGAAAGAAACTGATGCATAATCCTTATCAGTTCTTCGCGGCCTTATTGAAATAGCTCGGCCGGCAATCCATCACCTTTCGCACCTTTGTTGTTCTTCAGACGTGTAATTGCTATTCGAACTTCTTCATGGCCGGCCAATGGAAGGTTTACTCCATGTTCTTCAATTAGAGAAACGGGTGGGTTCACCATCTCTTGGTGTTATGCTTTCACTGCTATTCAGCGGAGTGGATCCCTCATAATTTTAGTGTGCTCTGAGCATCAGCCACTACATCACCTCAGGGAATTCTATACTCCTGTAGAGCTCCGGTCTTAAAACCTTCTATGAGTCGCCGCTTTTTTCGTAAAATTTTCATTACCCTTGCCGGCCAGCTTGACAAGCTCTTCGTACTCCCAGACAATTCCGATTTCTAAATATCGAAATATTCTGTTTCAGATCCTCAATAGGCAATTAACACTACATGAATAAGGGAATTTTTATTCGCCTGACAAAGTCGGAAACTATATATGTACTCGGTTGATGAGAGGATATTGTCCGTAGCGCTTCATCAACTTCAGTTTCTTCCTATCTACTGTATCGTTAGTTTCTCAAACCTAGGGTACGAGAAGTGTCTATCCACTCCGATAGCAATGCCGTGACACTAGCCTTAAACTCACTAACCGTGCGTTAAGTGCTCGTTAAGGAATACTTAGCTTTGTTGCAATTGTTTTACAGTAACTTATTAATAGTAACAGCAGAGCTAATAAAGAAAGGAATCTTGTCACCGATCGGTCGAGTGGGTGGTTCGGGTTTTTCGTGCGTACTTTTGTTTGCTGGGCTTCGAAAGACTCTGGCCAGTGCTGGACTGACATCGGTTTTTGCGTTGCTGCAAGATTCTTTTGACTCAAGTTCGTTCACAAGACACCTAGTGAGCTCTTCGCCTCAATAAGGCTTTTCCTAGTTATGGAGATTATAAGAGATCATTGAGCTCTAGAAGCTGGTGGATGGACTACTACTTATTTGTACCGTCTTAGAGAGATCAGGACCCAAACAAATAGCAGCTCACACTGTCGGATATCCTACCGAGCTGGTGGGAATAAAAATTAACGCATTCTGTCGAGAAGTTCTATTTATGGCTTCACTAGGGAATATATATAACAGTCCAAAAGCGATCTTTATCTTGAGGATCAGGCATCAAACTTAACGTAACCAAAATTAGACCAAAAGAATATTAATTGTGAATCATAGTTATATTTTCTGATAGAAAATTCCGATTGGTGACAAATCAGTTTGACGTCTCGTCGAAATTGGCTAATAGATACCGTGCTACAGTAGAAGTACCTGACTCATTGGATTATTTGAAAATGTATTAGTATTTATACGACGTGCGCCAATTTGAGTACTAGGCACATAAATACATCCATACATATGTAGGTATGTATATACATAGAATATGTACTCGTTCTAGCACTCTCCGTTATTTGAGCACATTTGCTCCTTTGCACTCGTATTTGCCATTGACAAATGGCGTAACACATCCTCGTGTCAATGCACTTTGTTTGACTTCATTCAATAGCTCCTGGCATCATATCGTAATGTATATATGTATACATATGTACTCCTCTGTTTACTTTTAAACAGTTGTTGTAGTTCAATGACGTTTAATCGTTCGAAAATTGATTTGAAATCGTTTGCAAAGTGGTCGTTAGCATTTCAAAGGAGCATGTGTTTGTGTTAGTCTTTTCATTTGTCATGCTAGCGAAATTAATGGCATTCACATTTGTTGCAAAGCTCTATTTTAGCAAGCTAAAGGTCTAGTTGTATTCAATAGTATGTATGTTAGTTTGTGTTTTTGGATTAACGGTTTTACAATAGATTTTTGAAACCTAGCAAAAACGGCGAATTGATTTTAATTTATTTCCATTTCATTTTTTTTATTTTTTTAAGTCATATTAATTAATTTTAATTTCTTATTTAATTAATTTCAATTTATTTAAATTAATTTGATTTAGTTTAACTTAATTTTATATAGT
>NW_024396469.1:0-9630 GCF_016617805.1 Bactrocera tryoni
AAAGGAAGAATTTTGTACACTAGTGTTCTCTTAGCAAAGGAACTCTGACAACAAAAAAACCTTTTTTGTGGGACCCTCCGAGCAAATAGATCACTTTTGCCAAAAATTGCGAGAATAAAACAAAAAAAGCCGATATAATAAGTCAACAAAAAGAAGGGAAATGGACAGATAGGAAGGCAGTGATGATGTTGACAACCTGTAAATCCCATAAGAGCTCTCTAATTGAAGTCACTACCAGAGGACACAAATCTGTAAGAAAACCTGATTGTATTCTAAGCTATAATAAAGCCAAAAAAAGTGTCGATCTTTCTGCCCAGATTTCATCATATTACAGTTGCCTTAGAAAACCCCTTTATAATAATAATTATTATTATTAGTCTATAGCCTCACGTACTATATCTCTTTGAATCGGGACGCTTTAATTTGGAGGTGGGGGAGTTAATACCACCAATTCATATTACATGAACATATCTTTTATTTGTCATAAATATGTAATATGACACTTACGACCCATATGGACCGTATTGAAACATTGTACTTTGCTAATACGGTCCGCCTTAAGTGATCCCAAGATGTAATTCATAGATTGTAAGATGAACCTTTCCACTTATAACATATGGTCTATCTTAAGTGGATTGTAGATATACTTCTTAGAATGTAAGATTAATATTTGTATTTAGGCTTAAGAAAAATATTGTATTTAAGGAGAGAAAATAAAATAAACGACTGAGTTGTCCACGGGAGTTGCTCACGGGCAGTTGCCCACGAAACATAAATCGAACTATTAGTTTACATACATATATGTATTGTTTCTCAGTGGAGCGAGCGCGCATAAACGGAATTGAGAAACGAAATAATCGTATATGCACTACGGTTTGTAAATGTGCACTCTCTGAATATCCCTAAATATAGGTATGTGAGTACAGTTTTTTCGGCAAAATCAATTTATTTTATTCAAAATAGTCTGCTGCTTCAATACAGCCTTCTTCACCGTCCAAAACATGTCGAACGAATGTATTAGCTCGTTAGACGGTATGGCAGCCAGTATGTCGGTGCAAGCCTTTTGAATGGCCTCTACGTCTGCATAACCCTTTCCTTTCATAGGCAAATGCTTTTTCCGAAAAGGAAGAAGTCGCACAGTGCCATATCATGTGAATACGGGGAGCGGTTAATGGTTAAAATGTGATTTTTGGTCAAATAATGGTCCTTCGAATGTTGGATTCTGAGCAATTTTTGGTCGTCAGTCAATTTGTGCGGAGCAAACCGTGCACACACTTGTCGTAAGCCCAAAAATTTCGATGATGCTTTTGGCTGATTATTGATGAATTCACGCACAGTTTCGATGGAATTTCCGGTGATCACGGATTTTGATTGGCCCACATGTTGATCGTCATTTATGTTCTCACGACCACTTTGGAAACGTTGAAACCACTCGTGCACTTTGCTACGGGATAGGCAATCATCGCCATAAACTTGTTTCACCAATTGAAATGTTTCGGTAAAAGTTTTACCAATTTTAAGACAAAATTTCATGTTGGCTCTTTGTTCGAAGCTCATTTTCGCACCGATAACACAAAGATACTGACACTCAAAACCCAATAACTTCACTTCCAATTAATGAAATGTCATAAAATTCTCACTGGACAATCGATAAAGATAGCAGATTCTAAGTCGACATATAGATGGCGCCACTAGGGGGCGCTAGATTCAAAAAGATTCCTGTTACTTTGGAACGCACTTTGTATGCGATTTTTTGACCAAAATTATTCAAATCAAAACAAAAATGTTGAAGCCCCATATACCGAATATTTGGACCCTAGACTTTTGAACGAAAATATTGCTCAGGATAAATTTTTGAAAATGATCCTTCTCTGGCAATGGTATATCTGTAGTCAAAAATGGGTTGAATAGGGCCAATACTTCCCTTAGCCCCCATATACCTAACAAAGATTTTCGAACTTCCGAGTGAGTTTGTACCGCATATATCGGCCAACATCTGAGTTAGGCAACGAAAATGAGAGAGCGTGTTTTTCTCATAATTTTGTATCTTTGCGCCTAAAATTTATAAATTCGAGCGAAAACTTGACGTAGACCCTAATATCAGGATTTTCGAACTTCCGTCTTTTTAGTACGTGGCATGTTAACAGTAGGTATTGGGGAAAAATATAAAATCGGGCCGATACTACCCGAACTTCCATATACTTCATGGAAGGATTTTCATTTTTCTATCAAATCTTATATGTCTGTCAGTGCATGAGTTATATGAAGTATATGCATATATACAATTGCTTGGACGTTTTTCATCTGAAGGTTTGTCCCTGGCTTTGCAAGAGTATAAAATGTTCAGTTTAACCCAAATTTAGCCCTTCCTTACATGTTTTGTCCATTTATTTATATATTTGTTATTAGGCAAATCACTCAAATTAAGGAAAACTGCAATTTTAATTTAAAACTATTTGCGCATTAGTTATGATAACATAAATGCGTAAAACTCTTTAATAATGTGTTAGTAGATATGATATTGAATTAATATAAAAGAAAAATGCACAATATATAAAAATTTTCATATTTTAATTTGTGAATTTTTGGACTTTTTGTGCGAATATCTTAACCGAGAGAAGATTCTCATCAGCCCATACCCATTTTATCCTCGAATTTGGAGAATGCTGTATTAAAGCTCAATTCTCATATTAATTAATGAAACTTATTTTTTATTTTTAGGTGGCTTTAGGAGCAGTAAATGATAAAGGTAGTTTTCGAGGCTTTCGAAAGCAATTCAGTGGACGATTCAAACGGTTCGTTTCGAAACAGCCGAAAGCATCTCATTCATCAATTCCCCCCGAACTCAAACCACAATTAAAAGCTATATACGTATATTAGGAAACCCGGAGCGCCCTGAAGATGTCATTCTCTAAAACTTAACTGTCATATATAAATTTGTTTGGATAATACTTAAGGAATAAAACAAGTGTTATTTTTCTCTAAATTACATTCTTTAGTTATGCAACTAAAATATGAATATGTAGTAAAGACCTATAATTCTTCTTTTTAAACAAAAAAAAAAATTACGAAAATTCAAACTTAAATAGCTTATTAAAGCACAATTGAGAAAAGAAATATTTGAAAATATAAAATAAAAAATAAATAAGGAGCTCACTGTGCGCACATGGCTACTTTATAATTGCCAAAAGGTCATAGAAACACCTCCTCTGAACCCCATTGAAAATTTGTAGGTTTATCTGAAGAAAAAAGTGGCAAAAAGGCAGCCCAAAAACCGCGCCGCCTTAAAAGCAGCAGTATTGGAAGAGTGGCATAAAATTCCATATGACCTACAAAAGCTGGCCAGTTCCATGAAAAATTGCAAAATCATATTGTTTTTATTTTTGGGCATACTAATTTAAAAATTGCTAAATAATAGTTCTGCATAAAAAAATATTGAAAAAAACTAAAGGCGTTATTTTTGCATGCAAAGTCAAAAAATATGTTTTTTTTCAGTGTGTAAAAAGTTTCTTGGCATACTGTATATATTTCTGTTTTTTTAATTACTAAAATTTTTAAAGTTTTACATGAATTTTGAACCAATGCTTTGATTTGAAATATAATTTTTGTATTTATGAGTTGTATTGAATTGTGAATTGAATTATATTGTCCTTACCCTGCTTCTAAGCTACCTCCCCATCAATTTTCAGTCAAATCGGTTCCGCCGTTCCTGAGTTATAAATGGTGTAACTAATACGACTTTTTTTATTTATGTACATAGAGGACAGAAAATAGCAAAAAAAGAAAAAAAAAAAACACATGCGAGAGCTGTAGCACATGAAAATTTTCATTAACTCTGCTCTACTACCGCTCCCAATTTTTTGCTACCAATACACCAGATCTGAGCACAGCGCTTAATTTTTTGCTCTCGCTTCAGCTATAGTTTTTATGGCTCTGCTGTGGTTCCCGACAAAGTGAGAGCGGTAGCGGTAGCTTAGCAATAATTCTAGAAATTTTGCTGCTACAGAGTAGTAAATGAAAACCCTGGTCATATGATTCTTTGTTTACAAGCCATTTAGTGTCGCCGTGTCACAAAGATTATACTGAATAATAAAGTGTGTATATGTGCTTATGCTGTCTTATAGGCCTCATACACGGCACACATGTGCGTTCGATCTGTGTGAATTCGTTTCGCCCATACACGACACACAAATCCATTTTGCGTTCGTTCTTCACACACTGAAAATATGCTACAGGCAAGCGGAACATTTCTTCGAATTTATTTCTAATGTAGCACTTTTATCGATTTCTTTGTACTTCGTTAATAAGTTGTTCCAACTTTTATTTTTCTCAATTTTATTTTTATATTTATCACTTTTCGTTTGTCAAATTGCCAATTAATTTTTTATAAGATCAATAAATTCTTATATGAAATCTTTATAAAGGGGGGAGCCTGCTTGAGAAGCTTCAAACAATCGATTTTTTTTTTTGCTTAAATCTCTTTAAAAATTATCTAACAATATTTCCCCAAAGATATAGATTGGAATTCGAAATATTGTCGAAGCTAGAAGAGAAATAGTGACCGAGTGTCTAACAGATATATGTATGAGCGCTTGGGCAAAAAGTGAAAACTTTGAAACGCGATTTCTCGGTCTTTCATTTTTACTATTATTCTTAATTGGCGGGCAGGATAGAAAAAAAACTAAACGTCGTATGCAATTAGGGCAAATTTTTTATCATTGGCTTAAAATTATACTTTATTTAAACTATAAAAAATTAAGAAAAGTCAAGTTTTAACATTAAACAACAAAATTTTTTTGGTCAAAAGCCACTATTTATTCCATTTTTAAAAAAATTGTAAAATTTTACACTTTTTTTGGAATTATCTTGGTTTAACTAGAAGATAAATTATTAAAAAATATGAATCTCTTTGAGTTTTTTGTTTCCGATAGAAATTGCGACCTGCATCCTGCCCGCCGTTCGAAAAATGCACATGCGAGATGCATCGGGCAATTGCTTCCCAAAGGTAGAATATCAAAGATTTCGTATCCAAAAAATTTGTGAAAGATGTTCAAATATATAACTATTAAGCCTAGAAATTTCGCTTGAATCAATTATTTCTTTCCCTACCAAAAAAAATCCTCAAAAAAATCGATTTTTTGAAGCCTCGAAAGCAGGCTCTCCCCTTAACACTTGCTATTGTCCGCGATCTTCGCTGTTCGGCGACACGAGAAAAATGAGATTTTGTGCACACACAACGCCATACACGACACACACTCGACACTCGAAAGAGAATGCCCACTAAGATAGGACAAAGCAAAGGATGGAAAATTGAAACTCTTGACATCGAAGTATTTAAGCTCGCATTAGATGATAATCTAACATGCCAGGAAGACATAGATCGACAGACGGAAATGTTAGTGAGGCACGTTTGTAAAGCATGCGACGCTTCTATGAGTAGAAAGAAAAATGGCACCCATAGAAAGCCTGTTTACTGGTGGAGTGAGGAGATCGACACATTAAGAAAGGAATGCCATAAAGCGAGAACGAGGTGTCAAAGGAGTCGGGGACTCACGGAGCAAACGCAATTACGTGCATGCTTCAAAAGAAAACGAAGCGATTTTAAAAAAGCACTTAAAAAAAGTAAATCTTGCTGTTTTAAAGAACTTCGCGGAAAAATCGATGAAAACCCATGGGGTGATGCTTACAAGCTGGTAATGAAGAAAATAAGAGGTAGCAAAGGACAAGCACCAACGTGCCCAGCACTACTGAAAACCGTTGTCGAGACCTTATTCCCCGCACAGCCCCCAGAGAACCGAACGGTTAGCATGCAAGAACCTGCTGAAACAGAAGATACTGTCACTGGATGTGGAGGTTATAGAAACAGCAGAGAGATTTGGCAATGCCAAAGCACCAGACGTGGATGGTATTCCTAATAAGGCCTTAAAGATTGCCATTATGCACAATACGAGACCATTCACAGAATTGTTTACGCGGTGCTTACAAAAAGGTGTATTCCCAAAAACCTGGAAAAAGCAGAGACTGGTCTTGTTGCAGAAACCAAATAAACCAGCCGGAGAACCCAATTCATACCGACCACTCTGTATGTTGGATACGATTGGCAAGATACTAGAGCGGATAATCTGTGCACGATTAGAGCTGCATTTAGAAAAAGAAGATAAGAAAGGTCTGTCCGATGCGATCAAGAAGCTTACCGGCATAGCTAACAAGGCAATAGAGGGTACCAGATGGCTGTATGGTACAAAAGAATACTGCGCAGTAGTCACGTTTGACGTTAAAAACGTGTTCAACTCGGCATATTGGCCCCATATTATAAGTGCACTAGAACGTAAAGAAACCCCAGCTTACTTAGTTAAGATCATATCCAGCTACCTGTCTGACCAGCTGTTACTGTATGATACGGATGACGGACAAAAAAAGTATGAGGTAACGGGCGGAGTTCCGCAAGGCTCGGTGCTTGGCCCATTGTTGTGGAATGTGTTGTATGACGGGGTACTGCGTCTCCCACTCCCGAAGCAGGTGCAGATCATCAGGTACGCGGATGATATTGCCATAATCGCAACGGCAAAAGAACTTGGCCAACTCGAAAACCTCTGCAATCATGCAGCGACGGCAATCAAAGACTGGCTCACGGCAACAAGCCTCCAACTCGCTGGACAAAAAACAAGCTGTGCTGATCACAAGTAGGAAAAAACCCGACGACATCAAACTAAATATCGACGGTCATACCATCGTGACACAGAAGTCGCTGAAGTATTTAGGAGTACTGATAGACAATAGACTCAGCTACAAGGAGCACATTGAAAAGGAATGTGAAAAAGCAGCACGTGCAACGGCCGCCCTTGCAAGAATAATGGCCAACATCGGTGGACCAAGCCAAAATAGGCGTATGCTACTGGCCAAGGTGAGCCAATCAATTATGATGTACGCAGCGCCGATATGGTTACCAGCGCTACAGCAAAAGACGTATGCTAGGAAAGCGAATTGTGCAATGCAGCTCGGTGCCATTAAAGTCACATGTGCATTTCGTACGGTATCCCACGAAGCGGCTGGGATCTTAGCAGGCATCATGCCACCAGATATAATGGCTACGGAACTCAAAAGCGTATATGACAGGTCTACAAGTCTGGGCAGGCGACTAACGGCTGAAGAACGGAAGGATGAGAAGCAAACAAGCCTCGATGAGTGGCAGAAACGATGGGATGCAGCTACGACGGGAAGATGGACCCACAGACTAATTAGAAGTGTGCAAGCATGGATAGAGAGGAAACATGGAGAAACAGATTTCTACCTGACGCAGTTTCTGACGGGGCACGGGTGTTTTAGGGAGTATCTTCATAAGTATGGACATGACGACGGGACGAATTGTTCCTTCTGCGACAGCAGCGGAGAAAACGCGCTGCACATCTTTTTCTGCCAACGGTATGAGAAGGAGAGAGCTGATCTACAGAAACTGATAACGGAAAGAGTGACACCGGATAACATCGTGCGATGCATGACTGAATCGAAAGAAGTGTGGAATAGTGTGAGAAAGTGGTGTGCTATAGCTCTGAAAGAGTTAAGAAGGAAAGAGTGGCAACGGAGAGAAATCAGAAGGATGAATGAAGAGCCGAATGCTAAGCTTGGCCTCACGATGTAATGCTTAACGGCGGTTCCGTGGGGCAAATAAACAAGCAAAGACGATGGAGTTAAGGGTTTAGTACGTAGACGTATTGGTCTCCGCTTCAGCGGCCAATACGAATCGTGCATACCGTCCGGAGAAATGACGGTGTCTGCCGAAGATTCCCCCTCCAAAATAAAAAAAAAAACGCGCTCGCCGATCGTAAAAAATCAAACATTTTCGCGCACATGAATCGGTACGCGCACAAGCCCATACACGAGTAAACCGCATGCGCACACAGCGCACACATACCGATCGAGCGCTCTTGTGTGTCGTGCTTGTATATTTCTTTTAGTGTGTTATTACACGCGTTAACTCTTGTTGCGGCAATTCTTGGTTTATAGGCGAGGGGGCGACGAGGAGAGGAGAACCGCGCCGAGTTTCCAGTGTTCAGCAACACTCTTTGTGTTCTTATTCGTAACAATTCGTGTTCTTTCTTTCGTAGTACATAGTTGCATTTGCGTATATTTTTTTGAAATTAATATTTTGAATATATTTAAAAAGTTTAATTTCATCTTTTGATAAGTAATTCGCAAATATGTATACAAATATACATAATATAATATAAATATTTTAGAAAATGGAGTATGCGAAAGAAAATGTGAAATGTATGTAGGAAGCCATACAAATTGATTCAGAAGATAATGAAAAGGGTGATATATGTGAAGGTCTGTTATACAATCTTTGTTTTAATTTTGACTTATAAATAAAATGTATTTCTTAATTGACAGAACTGATTAATATATGTGATAGAGTGGCCCAAATACATATAAGGAAAAAGAAACGACAATGGGTTAAAGTATGGAGAACAACCAAGGCGCAAACAGGTCAGGTTCACATTCATTTTTAATGAAGGAACTACTGCATATTAATGTAAATGGGCACAAAAATTGTCTAAGAATGTCAGAGAATTTTATATTATCTGCAATACAAGACGACATAATGAAGCAAGATACTGTGATGCGAGCTGCAATTTCTGCAACGGAAAAGCTGTCACTGACCCTCGTTTTCTCGCAACGGGTAGGTTTAAAATTAAACTTTTTCGCATTCTAAACTAAAAATTTAAAAATTCTAAAAAAAATTTCAAAGCTTAAATTTTGGGTCAAAAATTTCGCAGCCAGCAATTAGTAGAATTATTCCCAAAGTTTGTGACGCTATTTACAAAAGACAGAAGGCGTTATATTTGAAGATATAAATAATTTATTTTCTTATAATAAATAATTACATAATTTCATAATTTTAGTTTCCAAGCAATAAGGCAGAGTTGGTATCAATTGCAAATGAATTTGCAATACAATGGCAATTTCCAAATTGCCTGGGCGCGTTGGATGGTTAACACATAACCTTTAGGCCATCGCGAAAAGATGGTGCATTTTACCAAAACTATAAAGGGACAAATAGTATACATAGTTTTGTTGGCCTTGGTTGATGCAAACTGCAAATTCATTTACGTGGATTTTGGGTGTAACGGTCGATGTAATGATGCAGGAGTGTTCCTCCAAAGTGAACTCGCTTTGGTACTACGAGAAGAGAGAGGATTACCATCAAACTCTACTATAGGTAGTAATAGATATGGGAGACATCTATTACTACCTATAGTAGACCAATTTTGGCGATTGGATAATGGGAAGACGTGCCACAACGAGGGTAAAGTGACCGTAGTTATTCAAAATTTGTAAAACATGGTCAATTTACCCTCGTTGCGGCACGTCTTCCCATTATCCAATCGCCAAGATTTTTTGCAGAACATAATATTATACTCTAATGCAACTTTTGGGGGGGTGTAATGCCCTGTACGCTATATTTTTTTTTCTCCCGTATAGCTAAGGTGCACCCTAATGTCCATATATAAAAATATCTACATTATTTGGACTTCATAAATCAGTCTTTAAATGTATCACATTTCAGATTTAAATTAAAAAATATTTCTTAGAACTATATAAAAATATCTACATTATTTGTATTTTAAA
>NW_024396470.1:0-27862 GCF_016617805.1 Bactrocera tryoni
TAACTTTAATATGTGAAGCTAATGATTTGAAGCAACTTGATATGGATTTCTAAATGTGTACATGCAAGAAAATCGGTTTTATACCTAAATGTAAAATTGTGTAATTTTACCAAAAGCACTGCCCTTTATAGCATTATGTCAACTTGAGTAAGATATAGAGTGTTAATTAACTTTAATATGTGAAGCTAATGATTTCAGCGAACTTTATATGGATTTATAACCGTGTAAATGCAAGAAAATCGGTTTTATACCTAAATGTAAAATTCTGGAATTTTCCAAATGCACTGCCGTTTTGGCTTTATGCCAACTTCAGTAAGATGAAGAAGGTTAATTAACTTTAATATGTGAAGCTAGTGATTTGAAGCAACTTGATATGGATTTCTAAATGTGTGGATGCAAGGTTTTGTTTCTAAAGGTAGTTTTGGAATTTTTCCAAATGCGCTTCCGTTTTTGCTTTATGCCAACATGAGTAAGATGGTGCGGGTTAATTAATATGTGAAGCTAATGATTTGAGGCAATTCGATGTGGATTTGTAAATATCTATATGCAAGAAAATCGGTTTTATACCTAAATGTAAATGCATTCTGTAATTTGAGTAAGATGCACTGGGTTAATTAACTTTAATATGTGAAGCTAATGATTTGAGGCAACTTGATATGGATTTCTAAATGTGTATATGCAAGAAAATCGGTTTTATACCTAAATGTAAAATTCTGTAATTTTTCCAAATGCACTGCAGTTATAGCATTATGTCAACTTGAGTAAGATGTAGAGGGTTAATTAACTTTAATATGTGAAGCTAATGATTTGAGGAAACTTGATGTGGATTTCTAACCGTGTACATGCAAGAAAATCGGTTTTATACCTAAATGTAAAATTCTGTAATTTTTCCAAATGCACTGCCGTTATAGCATTATGTCAACTTGAGTAAGATGTAGAGGGTTAATTAACTTTAATATGTGAAGCTAATGATTTGAGGCAACTTGATATGGATTTCTAACCGTGTACATGCAAGAAAATCGGTTTTATACCTAAATGTAAAATTCTGGAATTTTCCAAATGCACTGCCGTTTTGGCTTTATGCCAACTTCAGTAAGATGAAGAGGGTTAATTAACTTTAATATGTGAAGCTAATGATTTGAGGCAACTTGATATGGATTTCTAACCGTGTACATGCAAGAAAATCGGTTTTATACCTAAATGTAAAATTCTGGAATTTTCCAAATGCACTGCCGTTTTGGCTTTATGCCAACTTCAGTAAGATGAAGAGGGTTAATTAACTTTAATATGTGAAGCTAATGATTTGAGACAAATTGATATGGATTTCTAACCGTGTACGTGCAATAAAATCGGTTTTATACCTAAATGTAAAATTCTGGAATTTTCCAAATGCACTGCCGTTTTAACCTTATGCCAACTTCAGTAAGATGAAGAGGGTTACTTAGCTTTAAAATGTGAAGCTAATGGTTTGAGGAAACTTGATGTGGATTTCTAACCGTGTACATGCAAGAAAATCGGTTTTACACCTAAATGTAAAATTCTGTAATTTTTCCAAATGCACTGCCGTTATAGCATTATGTCAACTTGAGTAAGATGTAGAGGGTTAATTAACTTTAATATGTGAAACTAATGATTTGAGGCAACTTGAAATGGATTTCTAAATGTGTACATGCAAGAAAATCGGTTTTATACCTAAATGTAAAATTCTGGAATTTCCCAAATGCTCTGCCGTTTTGGCTTTATGCCAACTTCAGTAAGATGAAGAAGGTTATTTAACTTTAATATGTGAAGCTAATGATTTGAGGCAACTTGAAATGGATTTCTAACCGTGTACATGCAAGAAAATCGGTTTTATACCTAAATGTAAAATTCTGGAATTTTCCAAATGCACTGCCGTTTTAACTTTATGTCAACTTGAGTAAGATGAAGAGGGTTAATTAACCTTAGTATGTGAAGCTAATGATTTGAGGCAACTTGATATGGATTTCTAAATGTGTACATGCAAGAAAATCGGTTTTACACCTAAATGTAAAATTCTGTAATTTTTCCAAATGCACTGCCGTTATAGCATTATGTCTAAATGTGTACTTGCAAGAAAATCGGTTTTATACCTAAATGTAAAATTATGGAATTTTCCAAATGCACTGCCGTTTTAACTTTATGTCAACTTCAGTAAGATGAAGAAGGTTATTTAACTTTAAGATGTGAAGCTAATGATTTGAGGCAACTTGAAATGGATTTCTAACCGTGTTCATGCAAGAAAATCGGTTTTATACCAAAATGTAAAATTCTGGAATTTCCCAAATGCTCTGCCGTTTCGGCTCTATGCCAACTTGAGTAAGATGTAGAGGGTTAATTAACTTTAATATGTGAAGCTAATGATAAGAAGCAACTTTATATGGATTTCTGAATGTGTACATGCAAGAAAATTGGTTTTATACCTAAATCTAAAATTCTAGAATTTTTCCAAATGCACTGCCATTATAGCATTATGTCAACTTGAGTAAGATGTAGAGGGTTAATTAACTTTAATATGTGAAGCTAATGATTTGAGGCAACTTGATATGGATTTCTAAATGTGTACATGCAAGAAAATCGGTTTTATACCTAAATGTAAAATTCTGTAATTTTTCCAAATGCACTGCCGCTATAGCATTATGTCAACTTGAGTAAGATGTAGAGGGTTAATTAACTTTAATATGTGAAGCTAATGATTTGAGGCAACTTGATATGGATTTCTAAATGTGTACATGCAAGAAAATCGGTTTTACTCCTAAATGTAAAATTCTGTAATTTTTCCAAATGCACTGCCGCTATAGCATTAAGTCAACTTGAGTAAGATGTGGAGGGTTAATTAACTTTAATATGTGAAGCTAATGATTTGAGGCAACTTGATATGGATTTCTAAATGTGTACATGCAAGAAAATCGGTTTTATACCTAAATGTAAAATTGTGGAATTTTTCCAAATGCACTGCCGTTTTGGCTTTATGTCAACTTCAGTAAGATGAAGAGGGTTAATTAACTTTAATATGTGAAGCTAATGATTTGAGGCAACTTGATATGGATTTCTAAATGTGTACATGCAAGAAAATCGGTTTTATACCTAAACGTAAAATTCTGGAATTTTCCAAATGCACTGCCGTTTTGGCTTTATGTCAACTTCAGTAAGATGAAGAGGGTTAATTAACTTTAATATGTGAAGCTAATGATTTGAGGCAACTTGATATGGATTTCTAAATGAGTACATGCAAGAAAATCGGTTTTATACCTAAACGTAAAATTCTGTAATTTTTCCAAATGCACTGCCGCTATAGCATTATGTCAACTTGAGTAAGATGTGGAGGGTTAATTAACTTTAATATGTGAAGCTAATGATTTGAGGCAACTTGATATGGATTTCTAAATGAGTACATGCAAGAAAATCGGTTTTATACCTAAACGTAAAATTCTGTAATTTTTCCAAATGCACTGCCGTTATAGCATTATGTCAACTTGAGTAAGATGTAGAGGGTTAATTAACTTTAATATGTGAAGCTAATGATTTGAGGCAACTTGATATGGATTTCTAAATGTGTACATGCAAGAAAATCGGTTTTATACCTAAATGTAAAATTCTGTAATTTTTCCAAATGCACTGCCGTTTTGGCTTTATGCCAACTTCAGTAAGATGTAGAGGGTTAATTAACTTTAATATGTGAAGCTAATGATTTGAGGCAACTTGATATGGATTTCTAAATGTGTACATGCAAGAAAATCGGTTTTATACCTAAATGTAAAATTGTGGAATTTTTCCAAATGCACTGCCGTTTTGGCTTTATGTCAACTTCAGTAAGATGACGAGGGTTAATTAACTTTAATATGTGAAGCTAATGATTTGATTCAACTTGATATGGATTTCTTAATGTGTACATGCAAGAAAATCGGTTTTATACCTAAATGTAAAACTCTGTAATTTTTCCAAATGCACTGCCGTTATAGCATTATGTGAACTTGAGAAAGATGTAGAGGGTTAATTAACTTTAATATGTGAAGCTAATGATTTGAGACAACTTGATATGGATTTCTAAATATGTTCATGCAAGAAAATCGGTTTTTTACCTAAATGTAAAATTGTCGAATTTTCCAAATGCACTGCCGTTTTGGCTTTATGTCAACTTCAGTAAGATGACGAGGGTTAATTAACTTTAATATGTGAAGCTAATGATTTGAGGCAACTTGATGTGGATTTCTAAATGTGTATATGCAAGAAAATCGGTTTTATACTTAAATGTAAAATTGTGGAATTTTGCCAAATGCACTGCCGTTTTAGCTTTATGTCAACTTCAGTAAGATGAAGAAGGTTAATTAACTTTAATATGTGAAGCTACTTATTTGAAGCAACTTGATGTGGATTTCTAAATGTGTATATGCAAGAAAATCGGTTTTATACTTAAATGTAAAATTGTGGAATTTTGCCAAATGCACTGCCGTTTTAGCTTTATGTCAACTTCAGTAAGATGAAGAAGGTTAATTAACTTTAATATGTGAAGCTACTTATTTGAAGCAAGTTGATATGGATTTCTAACCGTGTACATGCAAGAAAATCGGTTTTATACCTAAATGTAAAATTCTGGAATTTTCCAAATGCACTGTCGTTATAGCATTATGTCAACTTGAGTAAGATGAAGAAGGTTAATTAACTTTAATATGTGAAGCTAATGATTTGAGGAAACTTGATATGGATTTCTAACTGTGTATATGCAAAAAAATCGGTTTTATACCTGAATGTAAAATTGTGGACTTTTTTTAAATGCACTGCCGTTATGGCTTTATGTCAACTTGAGTAATATGAAGAAGGTTAATTAACTTGAATATGTGAAGCTAATGATTTGAGGCAACTTGATATGGATTTCTAACCGTGTACATGCAAGAAAATCGGTTTTATACCTAAATGTAAAATTGTGGACTTTTTCCAAATGCACTGCCGTTATGGCTTTATGTCAACTTGAGTAAGATGATGAGGGTTAATTAACTTTAATATGTGAAGCTGATGATTTGAGGCAACTTGATATGGATTTCTAACCGTGTACATGCAAGAAAATCGGTTTTATACCTAAATGTAAAATTCTGGAATTTTCCAAATGCACTGCCGTTATAGCATTATGTCAACTTGAGTAAGATGTAGAGGGTTAATTAACTTTAATATGTGAAGCTAATGATTTGAGGCAACTTGATATGGATTTCTAAATGTGTACATGCAAGAAAATCGGTTTTATACCTAAATGTAAAATTCTGGAATTTTTCCAAATGCACTGCCGTTATGGCTTTATGTCAACTTGAGTAAGATGAAGAGGGTTAATTAACTTAAATATGTTAAGCTAATGATTTGAAGCAACTCAATATCGACTGCAAAGTGTGTTTATACTAGGAAATCGACTTTATACCTAAATATAAGATTGTGGAATTCTTCCAAATGCACTGCCGTTATAGCTTTATGTCAACTTGAGTAAGATGTAGAGGGTTAATTAACTTTAATATGTAAAGCTAATGATTTGAGGCAACTTGATATGGATTTCTAAATGTGTACATGCAAGAAAATCGGTTTTATACCTAAATGTAAAATTCTGTAATTTTTCCAAATGCACTGCCGTTTTGGCTTTATGTCAACTTGAGTAAGATGTAGAGGGTTAATTAACTTTAATATGTGAAGCTAATGATTTGAGGCAACTTGATATGGATTTCTAAATGTGTACATGCAAGAAAATCGGTTTTATACCTAAATGTAAAATTCTGGATTTTTTCCAAATACACTGCCGTTTTGGCTTTATGTCAACTTGAGTAAGATGTAGAGGGTTAATTAAGTTTAATATGTGAAGCTAATGATTTGAGGCAACTTGATATGGATTTCTAAATGTGTATATGCAAGAAAATCGGTTTTATACCTAAATGTAAAATTGTGGAATTTTTCCAAATGCACTGCCGTTTTGGCTTTATGTCAACTTCAGTAAGATGAAGAGGGTTAATTAACTTTAATATGTGAAGCTAATGATTTGAGGCAACTTGATATGGATTTCTAAATGTGTACATGCAAGAAAATCGGTTTTATACCTAAATGTAAAATTGTGGAATTTTCCAAATGCACTGCCGTTTTGGCTTTATGTCAACTTCAGTAAGATGAAGAGGGTTAATTAACTTTAATATGTGAAGCTAATGATTTGAGGCAACTTGATATGGATTTCTAAATGTGTACATGCAAGAAAATCGGTTTTATACCTAAATGTAAAATTCTGTAATTTTCCAAATGCACTGCCGTTATAGCATTATGTCAACTTGAGTAAGATGTGGAGGGTTAATTAACTTTAATATGTGAAGCTAATGATTTGAGGCAACTTTATATGGATTTCTAAATTTGTACATGCAAGAAAATCGGTTTTATACCTAAATGCAAAATTCTGTAAATTTCCAAATGCACTGCCGTTATAGCATTATGTCAACTTGAGTAAGATGTGGAGTGTTAATTAACTTTAATATGTGAAGCTAATGATTTGAGGCAACTTGATATGGATTTCTAAATGTGTACATGCAAGAAAATCGGTTTTATACCTAAATGTAAAATTGTGGAATTTTCCAAATGCACTGCCGTTTTGGCTTTATGTCAACTTCAGTAAGATGAAGAGGGTTAATTAACTTTAATATGTGAAGCTAATGATTTGAGGCAACTTGATATGGATTTCTAAATGTGTACATGCAAGAAAATCGGTTTTATACCTAAATGTAAATTTCTGGAATTTTCCAAATGCACTGCCGTTTTAACTTTATGCCAACTTGAGTAAAGTGTAGAGGGTTAATTAACTTTAATATGTGAAGCTAATGATTTGAGGCAACTTAATATGGATGTCTAAATGTGTACATGCAAGAAAATCGGTTTTATACCTAAATGTAAAACTCTGTAATTTTTCCAAATGCACTGCCGTTATAGCATTATGTCAACTTGAGTAAGATGTAGAGGGTTAATTAACTTTAATATGTGAAGCTAATGATTTGAGGCAACTTGATATGGATTTCTAAATGTGTACATGCAAGAAAATCGGTTTTATACCTAAATGTAAAACTCTGTAATTTTTCCAAATGCACTGCCGTTATAGCATTATGTCAACTTGAGTAAGATGTAGAGGGTTAATTAACTTTAATATGTGAAGCTAATGATTTGAGGCAACTTGATATGGATTTCTAAATGTGTACATGCAAGAAAATCGGTTTTATACCTAAATGTAAAACTCTGTAATTTTTCCAAATGCACTGCCGTTATAGCATTATGTCAACTTGAGTAAGATGTAGAGGGTTAATTAACTTTAATATGTGAAGCTAATGATTTGAGGCAACTTGATATGGATTTCTAAATGTGTACATGCAAGAAAATCGGTTTTATACCTAAATGTAAAATTCTGTAATTTTTCCAAATGCACTGCCGTTATAGCATTATGTCAACTTGAGTAAGATGTAGAGGGTTAATTAACTTTAATATGTGAAGCTAATGATTTGAGGCAACTTGATATGGATTTCTAAATGTGTACATGCAAGAAAATCGGTTTTATACCTAAATGTAAAATTGTGGAATTTTCCAAATGCACTGCCGTTTTGGCTTTATGTCAACTTGAGTAAGATGTAGAGGGTTAATTAACTTTAATATGTGAAGCTAATGATTTGAGGCAACTTGATATGGATTTCTAAATGTGTACATGCAATAAAATCGGTTTTATACCTAAATGTAAAATTCTGTCATTTTCCAAATACACTGCCGTTTTAACCTTATGCCAACTTCAGTAAGATGAAGAGGGTTAATTAACTTTAATATGTGAAGCTAATGATTTGAGACAACTTGATATGGATTTCTAACCGTGTACATGCAAGAAAATCGGTTTTATACCTAAACGTAAAATTCTGTAATTTTTCCAAATGCACTGCCGTTTTGGCTTTATGTCAACTTGAGTAAGATGTAGAGGGTTAATTAACTTTAATATGTGAAGCTAATGATTTGAGGCAACTTGATATGGATTTCTAAATGTGTACATGCAAGAAAATCGGTTTTATACCTAAATGTAAAATTCTGTAATTTTTCCAAATGCACTGCCGTTATAGCATTATGTCAACTTGAGTAAGATGTAGAGGGTTAATTAACTTTAATATGTGAAGCTAATGATTTGAGGCAACTTGATATGGATTTCTAAATGTGTACATGCAAGAAAATCGGTTTTATACCTAAATGTAAAATTCTGGAATTTTCCAAATGCACTGCCGTTTTAACCTTATGCCAACTTCAGTAAGATGAAGAGGGTTAATTAACTTTAATATGTGAAGCTAATGATTTGAGGCAACTTGATATGGATTTCTAAATGTGTACATGCAAGAAAATCGGTTTTATACCTAAATGTAAAATTCTGTAATTTTTCCAAATGCACTGCCGTTATAGCATTATGTCAACTTGAGTAAGATGTAGAGGGTTAATTAACTTTAATATGTGAAGCTAATGATTTGAGGCAACTTGATATGGATTTCTAAATGTGTACATGCAAGAAAATCGGTTTTATACCTAAATGTAAAATTGTGGAATTTTTCCAAATGCACTGCCGTTTTGGCTTTATGCCGACTTCAGTAAGATGAAAAAGGTTAATTAATTTTACTATGTGTAGCTAATGATTTGAAGTAACTTGATATGGATTTCTAAATGTGTACACGCAAGAAATTCGGTTTTATATAATTTTTTCAAATGCACTGCCGTTTTGGCTTTATGTCAACTTGAGTAAGATGTAGAGTGTTAATTAATTTTTATATGTGAAGCTAAAGATTTGAGGCAACTTGATATGGATTTCTAACCGTGTACATGCAAGAAAATCGGTTTCATACCTACGGGTAATATTCTGAAATTTTCCAAATGCACTGCCGTTTTGGCTTTATGCCAACTTCAGTAAGATGAAGAGGGTTAATTAACTTTAATATGTGAAGCTAGTGATTTGAGGCAACTTGATATCGATTTCTAAATATTTACATGCAATAAAATCGGTTTTACACCTAAATGTAAAATTCTGTAATTTTTCAAAATGCACTGCCGTTATAGCATTATGTCAACTTGAGTAAGATGAAGAGGGTTAATTAACTTTAATATGTGAAGCTAATGATTTGAGGCAACTTGATATCGATTTCTAAATATTTACATGCAATAAAATCGGTTTTACACCTAAATGTAAAATTCTGTAATTTTTCAAAATGCACTGCCGTTATAGCATTATGTCAACTTGAGTAAGGTGTAAAGGGTTAATTAACTTTAATATGTGAATCTAATGATTTGAGGCAACTTGATATGGATTTCTAAATGTGTACATGCAAGAAAATCAGTTTTATACCTAAATGTAAAATTATGGAATTTTTCCAAATGCACTGCCGTTATAGCATTATGTCAACTTGAGTAAGATGAAGAGGGTTAATTAACTTTAATATGTGAAGCTAATGATTTGAGGCAACTTGATATGGATTTCTAAATGTGTACATGCAAGAAAATCGGTTTTATACCTAAATGTAAAATTCTGGAATTTTCCAAATGCACTGCCGTTTTGGCTTTATGTCAACTTCAGTAAGATGAAGAAGGTTAATTAACTTTAATATGTGAAGCTAATGATTTGAGGCAACTTGATATGGATTTCTAAATGTGTACATGCAAGAAAGTCGGTTTTATACCTAAATGTAAAATTCTGGAATTTTCCAAATGCACTGCCGTTTTGGCTTTATGTCAACTTGAGTAAGATGTAGAGGGTTAATTAACTTTAATATGTGAAGCTAATGATTTGAGGCAACTTGATATGGATTTCTAAATGTGTATATGCAAGAAAATCGGTTTTATACCTAAATGTAAAATTCTGGAATTTTCCAAATGCACTGCCGTTTTGGCTTTATGCCAACTTCAGTAAGATGAAGAAGGTTAATTAACTTTAATATGTGAAGCTAATGATTTGAGGCAACTTGATATGGATTTCTAAATGTGTACACGCAATAAAATCGGTTTTATACCTAAATGTAAAATTCTGGCATTTTCCAAATACACTGCCGTTTTAACCTTATGCCAACTTCAGTAAGATGAAGAGGGTTAATTAACTTTAAAATGTGAAGCTAATGGTTTGAGGAAACTTGATGTGGATTTCCAACCGTGTACATGCAAGAAAATCGGTTTTACACCTAAATGTAAAATTCTGTAATTTTTCCAAATGCACTGCCGTTTTGGCTTTATGTCAACTTCAGTAAGATGAAGAGGGTTAATTAACTTTAATATGTGAAGCTAATGATTTGAGGAAACTTGATGTGGATTTCTAACCGTGTACATGCAAGAAAATCGGTTTTACACCTAAATGTAAAATTCTGTAATTTTTCCAAATGCACTGCCGTTATAGCATTATGTCAACTTGAGTAAGATGAAGAGGGTTAATTAACTTTAATATGTGAAGCTAATGATTTGAGGCAACTTTATATGGATTTCTAAATGTGTACATGCAAGAAAATCGGTTTTATACCTAAATGTGTAATTGTAGAATTTTCAAATGCACTGCCGTTTTGGCTTTATGTCAACTTCAGTAAGATGAAGAGGGTTAATTAACTTTAATATGTGAAGCTAATGATTTGAGGCAACTTGATATGGATTTCTAAATGTGTACATGCAAGAAAATCGGTTTTATACCTAAATGTAAAATTCTGTAATTTTTCCAAATGCACTGCTGTTTTGGCTTTATGCCAGATTCAGTAAGATGAAGAAGGTTAATTATCTTTAATATGTGAAGCTAATGTTTTGACCAACTCGATATGGATTTCTAAATGTGTTCATGCAAGAAAATCGGTTTCATACCAAATTGAAAAATTGTGAAATTTTTCCAAATGCACTGCTGTTTTGGCTTTATGCCAGATTCAGTAAGATGAAGAAGGTTAATTAACTTTAATATGTGAAGCTAATGTTTTGACCAACTCGATATGGATTTCTAAATGTGTTCATGCAAGAAAATCGGTTTCATACCAAATTGTAAAATTGTGAAATTTTTCCAAATGCACTGCCGTTATAGCATTATGTCAACTTGAGTAAGATGAAGAGGGTTAATTAACTTTAATATGTGAAGCTAATGATTTGAGGCAACTTGGTATGGATTTCTAAATGTGTACATGCAAGAAAATTGGTTTTACACCTAAATGTAAAATTCTGGAATTTTTCCAAATGCACTGCCGTTATAGCATTATGCCAACTTGAGTAAGCTGAAGAGGGTTAATTAACTTTAATATGTGAAGCTAATGATTTGAGGCAACTTGATATGGATTTCTAAATGTGTACATGCAAGAAAATCGGTTTTATACCTAAATGTAAAATTCTGGAATTTTCCAAATGCACTGCCGTTTTGGCTTTATGTCAACTTGAGTAAGATGAAGAAGGTTAATTAACTTTAATATGTGAAGCTAATGATTTGAGGCAACTTGATATGGATTTCTAAATGTGTACATGCAAGAAAATCGGTTTTATACCTAAATGTAAAATTCTGGAATTTTCCAAATGCACTGCCGTTTTGGCTTTATGCCAACTTGAGTAAGATGAAGAAGGTTAATTAACTTTAATATGTGAAGCTAATGATTTGAGGCAACTTGATATGGATTTCTAAATGTGTATATGCAAGAAAATCGGTTTTATACCTAAATGTAAAATTGTGGACTTTTTCCAAATGCACTGCCGTTATGGCTTTATGTCAACTTGAGTAAGATGGTTAGCGTTAATTAACTCTAATATGTGAAGCTAATGATTTGAGGCAATTCGTTGTGGATTTCTAAATGTGTACATGCAAGAAAATCGGTTTTATACCCAAATGTAAAATTCTGGAATTTTTCCAAATGCACTGCCGTTATGGCTTTATGTCAACTTGAGTAAGATGGTGAGGGTTAATTAACTTTAATATGTGAAGCTAATGATTTGAGGCAATTCGTTGTGGATTTCTAAATGTGTACATGCAAGAAAATCGGTTTTATGCCTAAATGTAAAATTCTGGAATTTTTCCAAATGCACTGCCGTTTTGGCTTTATGTCAACTTGAGTAAGATGAAGAGGGTTAATTAACTTTAATATGTAAAGTTAATGATTTGAGGCAACTTGATATGGATTTCTAAATGTGTACATGCAAGAAAATCGGTTTTATACCTGAATGTAAAATTGTGGAATTTTTCCAAATGCACTGCCGTTATAGCTTTATGTCAACTTGAGTAAGATGAAGAGGGTTAATTAACTTTAATATGTTAAGCTTATGATTTGAATAAACTCGATATGGATTGCTAAATGTTTAAATGCAGGAAAATCGGTTTTATATCTAAATGTAAAATTCTGGAATTTTTCCAAATGCACTGCTGTTTTGGCTTTATGCGCACTTTTCTAAGATGGCGAAGGTTAATTAACTTTAATATGTGAAGCTAATGATTTGAGGCCATTCGACATATATTGCCAAATGTGTACATGCAAGAAAATCGGTTTTATACCTAAATGTAAAATTGTGGAATTTTCCAAATGCACTGCCGTTTTGGCTTTATGTCAACTTGAGTAAGATGTAGAGGGTTAATTAACTTTAATATGTGAAGCTAATGATTTGAGGCAACTTGATATGGATTTCTAAATGTGTACATGCAAGAAAATCGGTTTTATACCTAAATGTAAAATTCTGGATTTTTTCCAAATGCACTGCCGTTTTGGCTTTATGTCAACTTGAGTAAGATGAAGAGGGTTAATTAACTTTAATATGTGAAGCTAATGATTTGAGGTAACTTGATATGGATTTCTAAATGTGTACATGCAAGAAAATCGGTTTTACTCCTAAATGTAAAATTCTGGATTTTTTCCAAATACACTGCCGTTTTGGCTTTATGTCAACTTGAGTAAGATGTAGAGGGTTAATTAAGTTTAATATGTGAAGCTAATGATTTGAAGCAACTTGATATGGATTTCTAAATGTGTACACGCAAGAAAATCGGTTTTATACCAAAATGTAAATTTATGGAATTTTCCAAATGCACTGCCGTTTTGGCTTTATGTCAACTTCAGTAAGATGAAGAAGGTTAGTTGAATATCTGAAGCTAATGATTTAAAGCCATTCGACATAGATTGCCAAATGTGTATATGCAAGAAAATCGGTTTTATACCTAAATGTAAAATTGTGGAATTTTTCCAAATGCACTGTCGTTTTGGCTTTATGCCAACTTCTGTAAGATGAAGAAGGCTAATTAACTTTAATATGTTAAGCTTATGATTTGAGGCAAATTGATATGGATTTCTAAATGTGTATATGCAAGAAAATCGGTTTTATACCTAAATGTAAAATTCTGTAATTTTTCCAAATGCACTGCCGTTTTGGCTTTATGCCAACTTCAGTAAGATGGAGAAGGTTAATTAACTTTACTATGTGAAGATAATGATTTGAAGCAACTTGATATGGATTTCTAAATGTGTACACGCCAGAAAATCGGTTTTATATAATTTTTCCAAATGCACTGCCCTTATAGCATTATGAGAACTTGAGCACGATGTAGAGGGTTAATTAACTTTAATATGTGCAGCTTATGATTTGAAGCAACTTGGTATCGATTTCTAAATGTGTACATGCAGGAAAATCGGTTATACACCTAAATGTTAAATTTTTCCAAATGCACCGCCGTTTTGGCTTTATGTCATCTTCAGTAAGATGGTGAGGGTCAATTAATTTTAATATGTGAAGCTAATGATGTGAAGCAATTCTTTGTGGATATCTAAATGTGTATATCCAAGAAAATCGGTTTTATACCTAAATGTAAAATTGTGGAATTTTTCCAAATGCACTGTCGTTTTGGCTTTATGTCAACTTGAGTAAGATGTAGAGGGTTAATTAACTTTAATATGTGAAGCTAATGATTTGAGGCAACTTGATATGGATTTCTAAATGAGTACATGCAAGAAAATCGGTTTTATACCTAAACGTAAAATTCTGTAATTTTTCCAAATGCACTGCCGTTATGGCATTATGTCAACTTGAGTAAGATGTAGAGGGTTAATTAACTTTAATATGTGAAGCTAATGATTTGAGGCAACTTGATATGGATTTCTAAATGTGTATATGCAAGAAAATCGGTTTTATACCTAAATGTAAAATTCTGTAATTTTTCCAAATGCACTGCCGTTATGGCTTTATGTCAACTTGAGTAAGATGAAGAAGGTTAATTAACTTTAATATGTGAAGTTAATGATTTGAAGCAACTTGATATGGATTTCTAAATGTGTATATGCAAGAAAATCGGTTTTATACCTTAATATAAAATTCTGGAATTTTTTCCAAATGCATTGTCGTTTAGGTTTTATGCCAACTTCTGTAATATGAAGAAGATTAATTAACTTGAATATGTGAAGCTAATGATTTGAGGCAACTTGATATGGATTTCTAAATGTGTACATGCAAGAAAATCGGTTTTATACCTAAATGTAAAATTCTGTAATTTTTCCAAATGCACTGCCGTTATAGCATTATGTCAACTTGAGTAAGATGTAGAGGGTTAATTAAGTTTAATATGTGAAGCTAATGATTTGAGGCAACTTGATATGGATTTCTAAATGTGTACATGCAAGAAAATCGGTTTTATACCTAAATGTAAAATTATGGAATATTTCCACATGCTCTGCCGTTATGGGTTTATGTCAACTTAAGTAAGATGTTGAGGGTTAATTAACTTTAATATGTGAAGCTAATGATTTGAGGCAACTTTATATGGATTTCTAAATGTGTATATGCAAGAAAATCGATTTTATACCTACATAAATGTAAAATTCTAGAATTTTTTCAAATGCACTGCCGCTTTGGATTTATGCCAACTTCAGTAAGATGGTGAAGGTTAATTAACTTTAATATGTGAAGCTAATACTTTGAAGCAATTATTTGTGGATTTCTAAATGTGTACATGCAAGAAAGTCGGTTTTATAACTAAATGTATAGTTATGGAATTTTTTCCAAATGTACTGCCGTTATGGTCTTATGTCAACTTGAGTAAGATGGTGAGGGTTAATTAACTTTAATATGCGAAGCTAATGACTTGAAGCAACTAGATATGGATTTCTAAATGTGTACATGCCAGAATATCGGTTTTATACCTAAATGTAAAATTGTGGAATTTTTCCAAATGCACTGCCGTTATGGCTTTATGTCAACTTGAGTAAGATGATGAGGGTTAATTAACTTTAATATGTGAAGCTAGTGACTTTAAGCAATTCGTTGCGTATTTCTAAATCTGTATATGCAAGAAATTCGGATTTATACCTAAATGTAAAATTCTGGAATTTTTCCAAATGCACTGCAATTTGGCTTTACGCCAACTTCAGTAAGATGAAGAAGGTAAATTAACTTTATAATTTGAAGTTAATGACTTGAAGCAACTTGAAATGTATTTCTAAATGTGTATATGCAAGAAAATCGGTTTTATACCTAAATGTAAAATTCTGGAATTTTTCCAAATGCACTGCCGTTTTGGCTTTATGCCAACTTCAGTAAGATGAAGAAGGTTAATTAACTTTAATATGTGAAGCTAATGATTTGAGGCAACTTGATATGGATTTCTAAATGTGTACATGCAAGAAAATCGATTAAATGTAAAATTCTGGAATTTTTCCAAATGCACTGCCGTTTTGGCTTTATGCCAACTTCAGTAAGATGAAGAAGGTTAATTAACTTTAATATGTGAAGCTAATGATTTGAGGCAACTTGATATGGATTTCTAAATGTGTACATGCAAGAAAATCGGTTTTATACCTAAATGTAAAATTGTGGAATTTTTCCAAATGCACTGCTGTTTTGGCTTTATGCCAACTTCAGTAAGATGAAGAAGGTTAATTAACTTTAATATGTGAAGCTAATGATTTGAGGCAACTTGATATGGATTTCTAAATGTGTACATGCAAGAAAATCGGTTTTATACCTAAATGTAAAATTCTGGAATTTTTTCCAAATGCACTGCCGTTTTGGCTTTATGCCAACTTCAGTAAGATGAAAAAGGTTAATTAACATAAATATTTGATGTTAATGATTTGATTCAACTCAATATCGACTGCTTAATGTGTATATGCAAGAAAATCGACTTTATACCTGAATATAAGATTGTCGAATTCTTCCAAATGCACTGCCGTTATGGCTTTATGCCAACTTCAGTAAGATGAAGAAGGTTAATTAACTTTCATATGTGAAGCTAATTATTTGAAGCAATTCGTTGCGTATTTCTAAATGTGTATATGCAAGAAATTCGGATTTATACCTAAATGTAAAATTCTGGAATTTTTCCAAATGCACTGCCGTTTTGGCTTTATGCCAACTTGAGTAAGATGTTGAGGGTTAATTAACTTTAATTTGTAAAGCTAATGATTTGAATCAACTCGATATGGATTGCTTAATGCTTAAATGCAAGAAAATCGGCTTTATACCTAAATGTAAAATTATGGAATTTTTCCAAATGCACTGCCGTTTTGGCTTTATGTCAACTTCAGTAAGATGAAGAGGGTTAATTAACTTTAATATGTGAAGCTAATGATTAAAGGCAATTTTATATGGATTTCTGAATGTGTACATGCAGGAAAATTGGTTTTATACCTAAATGTAAAATTGTGGAATTTTTCCAAATGCACTGCCGTTATGGCTTTATGTCAACTTCAGTAAGATGAAGAAGGTTAATTAACTTTAATATGTGAAGCTAATGATTTGAAGCAACTTGATATGGATTTCTAAATGTGTACATGCAAGAAAATCGGTTTTATACCTAAATGTAAAATTCTGGAATTTTTCCAAATGCACTGCCGTTTTGGCTTTATGCCAACTTCAGTAAGATGAAGAAGGTTAATTAACTTTAATATGTGAAGCTAATGATTTGAAGCAACTTGATATGGATTTCTAAATGTGTACATGCAAGAAAATCGGTTTTATACCTAAATGTAAAATTCTGGAATTTTTCCAAATGCACTGCCGTTTTGGCTTTATGCCAACTTCAGTAAGATGAAGAAGGTTAATTAACTTTAATATGTGAAGCTAATGATTTAAAGCAACTTGATATGGATTTCTAAATGTGTACATGCAAGAAAATCGGTTTTATACCTAAATGAATAATTGTGGAATTTTTCCAAATGCACTGCCTTTATGGCTTTATATTAACTTGAGTAAGATGCTGAGGGTTAATTAACTTTAATATGTAAAGCAAATCACTTGAGGCAATTCGTTGTAGATTTCTAAATGTGTACATGCAAGAAAGTCGATTTTATACCTAAATGTAAAATTATGGAATTTTTCCATATGCACTGCCGTTTTGGCTTTATGCCAACTTCTGTAAGACGAAGAAGGTTAAATAACTTTAAATGTGAAGCTTATGATTTGATGCAACTTGATATGGATTTTTAGCTGTGTACATGCAAGAAAATCGGTTTTATACCTAAATGTAAAATTATGGAATTTTTCCAAATGCACTGCCGTTTTGGCTTTATGCCAACTTGATTAAGACGACGAAGGTTAATTAACTTTATGTTAAGCTAATGATTTGAAGGAACTTGATATGGATCTCTAAATGTGTACATGCCAGAAAGTCGGTTTTATAACTAAATGTAAAATTATGGAATTTTTTCCAAATGCACTGCCGTTTTGGCTTTATGTCAACTTTAGTAAGATGAAGAAGGTTAATTAACTTTAATATGTAAAGTTAATGATTTGAAGCAACTTGATATGGATTTCTAAATGTGTACATGCAAGAAAATCGGTTTTATACCTAAATGTAAAATTGTGGAATTTTTCCAAATGCACTGCCGTTATGGCTTTATGTCAACTTGAGTAAGATGAAGAAGGTTAATTAACTTTAATATGTGAAGCTGATGATTTGAAGCAACTTGATATGGATTTCTAAATGTGTACATGCAATAAAGTCGGTTTTATACCTAAATGTAAAATTCTGGATTTTTTTCCAAATGCACTGCCGTTATGGCTTTATGTCAACTTGAGTAAGATGATGAGGGTTAATTAACTTTAATATGTTAAGCTAATGATTTGAAGCAACTTGATATGGATTTCTAAATGTGTACATGCAAGAAAGTCGGTTTTATACCTAAATGTAAAATTATGGATTTTTTTCCAAATGCACTGCCGTTATGGCTTTATGTCAACTTGAGTAAGATGAAGAAGGTTAATTAACTTTAATATGTGAAGCTAATGATTTGAAGCAACTTGATATGGATTTCTAAATGTGTACATGCAAGAAAATCGGTTTTATACCTAAATGTAAAATTGTGGAATTTTTCCAAATGCACTGTCGTTTTGGCTTTATGCCAACTTCTGTAAGATGAAGAAGGTTAATTAACTTTAATATGTTAAGCTAATGATTTGAAGCAACTTGATATGGATTTCTAAATGTGTAGATTCAAAAAAATCGGTATTATACCTAAATGTAAATTTCTGGATTTTTCCAAATGCACTGCCGTTATGGCATTATGTCAACTTGAGTAAGATGAAGAAGGTTAATTAACTTTACTATGTGAAGCTAATGATTTGAAGCAACTTGAAATGGATTTCTAAATGTGTTTATGCAAGAAAATTGGTTTTGTACCTAAATGTAAAATTGTGGACTTTTCCCAAATGCACTGCCCTTATGGCTTTATGCCAACTTCAGTAAAATGACAAAGGTTAATTAACTTTAATATGTGAAGCTAATGATTTGAAGCAACTTGATATGGATTTCTAAATGTGTACATGCAAGAAAATCGGTTTTATACCTAAATGTAAAATTCTGGAATTTTTCCAAATGCGCTGTCGTTTTGGTTTTATGCCAACTTCTGTAAGATGAAGAAGATTAATTAACTTTAATATGTTAAGCTAATGATTTGAAGCAACATGATATGGATTTCTAAATGTGTACCTGCAAGAAATTCGGTTTTATACCTAAATGTAAAATTATGGTTTTTTTTCCAAATGCACTGCCGTTATGGTCTTATGTCAACTTTAGTGAGATGATGAGGGTTAATTAGCTTTAATATATAAAGCTAATGATTTGAAGCAAATTGATATGGATTTCTAAATGTGTACATGCAAGAAAATCGGTTTTATACCTAAATGTAAAATTGTGGAATTTTTCCAAATGCACTGCCATTTTGGCTTTATGCCAACTTCTGTAAAATGACGAAGGTTAATTAACTTTAATATGTGAAGCTAATGATTTGAGTCAACTCGATAAGGATTGCCAAATGTGTACATGCAAGAAAATCGGTTTTACACCTAAATGTAAAATTCTGGAATTTTTCCAAATGCACTGTCGTTTTGGTTTTATGCCAACTTCTGTAAGATGAAGAAGATTAATTAACTTTAATATGTTAAGCTAATGATTTGAAGCAACATGATATGGATTTCTAAATGTGTACATGCAAGAAAATCGGTTTTATACCTAAATGTAAAATTATGGATTTTTTTCCAAATGCACTGCCCTTATGGTCTTATGTCAACTTTAGTGAGATGATGAGGGTTAATTAGCTTTAATATGTGAAGCTAATGATTTAAAGCATTTCGTTGTGGATTTCTAAATGTGTATGCAAGAAAATCGGTTTTATACCCAAATGTGAAATTCTGAAATTTTTCGAAATGCACTGCCATTTTGGCTTTATGCCAACTTCTGTAAAATGACGAAGGTTAATTAACTTTAATATGTGAAGTTAATGATTTGAATCAACTCGATATGGATTGCTAAATGTTTAAATGCAGGAAAATCGGTTTTATACCTAAATGTAAAATTGTGGAATTTTTCCAAATGCACTGTCGTTTTGGTTTTATGCCAACTTCTGTAAGATGAAGAAGATTAATTAACCTTAATATGTTATGCTAATGATTTGAGGCAAATTGATATGGATTTCTAAATATGTACATGCATGAAAATCGGTTTTATACTTAATTGTAAATGTCTGGAATTTTCCAAATGCACTGCCGTTTTGGCTTTATGCCAACTTCTGTAAGATTAAGAAGGTTATTTAACTTTAATATGTGAAGCAAATGATTTGAAGCCATTCGACATAGATTGCCAAATGTGTATATGCAAGAAAATCGGTTTTATACCTATACGAAAAAATTGTGGAATTTTTCCAAATGCACTGCCGTTTTGGCTTTATGCCAACTTCTGTAAGGTGACGAAAGTTAATTAACTTGAACATGTGACATTAATGATGTGAAACAACTCGATATGGATTGCTAAATATTTAAATGCAGAAAAATCGGTTATATACCTAAATGTAAAATTCTGGAATTTTTCCAAATGTACTGCCGTTATGGCTTTATGCCATCTTCTGTAAGATGACGAGGTTTAAATAACTATAATGTGTTAAGCTAATGATTTGAAGGAACTTGATATGGATTTCTAAATGTGTACATTCAAGAAAATCGGTTTTATACCTAAATGTAAAATTATGGATTTTTTTCCAAATGCACTGCCGTTATGGTCTTATGTCAACTTTAGTGAGATGATGAGGGTTTATTTACTTTAATATGTTAAGCTAATTATTTTTAAGCAACTTGATATGGATTTCTGAATGTGTACATGCAGGTAAATCGGTTATATACCTAAATGTTAAATTTTTCCAAATGCACTGCCGTTTTGGCTTTATGCCATCTTCAGTAAGATGGTGAGGGTTAATTAATTTTAATATGTGAAGCAGATCTTTGTGGATTTCTAAATGTGTATATGCAAGAAAATCGGTTATTTACCTAAATGTAAAATTCTGGAATTTTTCCAAATGTACTGCCATTATGGCCTTATGCCATCTTCTGTAAGATGACGAAGGTTAATTGACTTGAATATGTGACGTTAATGATTTGAATCAACTCGATATGGATTGCTAAATGTTTAAATGCAAAAAAGTCGGTTTTATACCTAAATGTAAAATTATGCAATTTTTTCCAAATGCACTGCCGCTATGGTCTTATTTCAACTTGAGTAAGATGATGAGGGTTAATTAACTTTAATATGTTAAGCTAATGATTTGAAGCAACTTGATATGGATTTCTAAATGTGTACATGCAAGAAAATCGGTTTTATACCTAAATGTAAAATTATGGATTTTTTTCCAAATGCACTGCCGTTATGGTCTTATGTCAACTTGAGTAAGATGATGAGGGTTAATTAACTTTAATATGTTAAGCTAATGATTTGAAGCAACTTGATATGGATTGCTAAATGTGTACATGCAAGAAAATCGGTTTTATACCTAAATGTAAAATTGTGGAATTTTTCCAAATGCACTGCCGTTTTGGCTTTATGCCAACTTCTGTAAGATGACGAAGGTTAATTAACTTTAATATGTTAAGCTAATGATTTGAAGCAACTTGATATGGATTTCTAAATGTGTACATGCAAGAAAGTCGGTTTTATACCTAAATGTAAAATTATGGAATTTTTCCAAATGCACTGCCGTTTTGGCTTTATGCCAACTTCTGTAAGATGACGAAGGTTAATTAACTTTAATATGTTAAGCTAATGATTTGAAGCAACTTGATATGGATTTCTAAATGTGTACATGCAAGAAAATCGGTTTTTACCTAAATGTAAAATTATGGAATTTTTCCAAATGCACTGCCGTTTTGGCATTATGCCAACTTCCGTAAGATGAAGAAAGTTAATTAACTTTAATATGTGAAGCTAATGCTTTGAATCAACTCGATATGGATTGCTAAATGTGTGCATGCAGGAAAATCGGTTTTATACCTAAATGTAAAATTGTGGAATTTTTCCAAATCCTCTGCCGTTATGGCATTATGCCAACTTCTGTAAGATGATGAAGGTTAATTAACTTTAATATGTTAAGCTAATGATTTGAAGCAACTTGATATGGATTTCTAAATGTGTACATGCAAGAAAGTCGGTTTTATACCTAAATGAAAAATTGTGGAATTTTTCCAAATGCACTGCCGTTTTGGCTTTATGCCAACTTCTGTAAGATGACGAAGGTTAAATAACTTGAATATGTGGCGTTAATGATTCGAATCAACTTCATATGTGTTTCTAAATGAGTATATGCAAGAAAATCGGTTTTATACCTAAATGTAAAATTATGGAATTTTTCCAAATGCACTGACATTATGGCTTTATGCAAACTTGAGTAAAATGAAGAAGGTTAATAAACTTTAATATGTGAAGCTAATGATTTGAAGCAACTTGATATAGATTTCTAAATGTGTACATGCAAGAAAATCGGTTTTATACCTAAATGTAAAATTATGGATTTTTTTCCAAATGCACTGCCGTTATGGCTTTATGCCAACTTCAGTAAGATGAAGAAGGTTAATTAACTTTAATATGTTAAGCTAATGATTTGAAGCAACTTGATATGGATTTCTAAATGTGTACATGCAAGAAAATCGGTTTTATACCTAAATGTAAAATTATGGATTTTTTTCCAAATGCACTGCCGTTATGGCTTTATGCCAACTTTAGTAAGATGAAGAAAGTTAATTAACTTTAATATGTTAAGCTAATGATTTGAAGCAACTTGATATGGATTTCTAAATGTGTACATGCAAGAAAGTCGGTTTTATACCTAAATGTAAAATTATGGATTTTTTTCCAAATGCACTGCCGTTATGGTTTCATGCCAACTTTGGTAAGATGAAGAAAGTTAATTAACTTCAATATGTTAAGCTAATGATTCGAAGTAACCTCATATGAATTTCTAAATGTGTACATGCAATAAAGTCGGTTTTATACCTAAATGTAAAATTCTGGAATTTTTTCCAAATGCACTGTCGTTTTGGCTTTATGCCAACTTCTGTAAGATGAAGAAGGTTAATTAACTTTAATATGTGACGTTAATGATTTGAAGCAACTTGATATGGATTTCTAAATGTGTACATGCAAGAAAATCGGTTTTATACCTAAATGTAAAATTATGGAATTTTTCCAAATGCACTGCCGTTATGGCTTTATGTCAACTTGAGTAAGATGAAGAAGGTTAATTAACTTTAATATGTGAAGCTAATGATTTGAAGCAACTTGATATGGATTTCTAAATGTGTATATGCAAGAAAATCGGTTTTATACCTAAATGTAAAATTATGGAATTTTTCCAAATGCACTGCCGTTTTGGCTTTATGCCAACTTCTGTAAGATGAAGAAGGTTAATTAACTTTAATATGTGAAGCTAATGATTTGAAGCAACTTGATATGGATTTCTAAATGTGTACATGCAAGAAAGTCGGTTTTATACCTAAATGTAAAATTGTGGAATTTTTCCAAATGCACTGCCGTTTTGGCTTTATGCCAACTTCTGTAAGATGACGAAGGTTAATTAACTTTAATATGTGAAGCTAATGATTTGAAGCAACTTGATATGGATTTCTAAATGTGTACATGCAAGAAAATCGGTTTTATACCTAAATGTAAAATTATGGTTTTTTTTCCAAATGCACTGTCGTTTTGGTTTTATGCCAACTTCTGTAAGATGAAGAAGATTAATTAACTTTAATATGTTAAGCTAATGATTTGAAGCAACATGATATGGATTTCTAAATGTGTACATGCAAGAAAATCGGTTTTATACCTAAATGTAAAATTCTGGAATTTTTCCAAATGCACTGCCGTTTTGGCTTTATGCCAACTACAGTAAGATGGTGAAGGTTAATTAACTTTAATACGTGAAGTTAATGATTTGAGTCAACTTGATATGGATTGCTAAATGTGTATATGCAAGAAAATCGGTTTTATACCTAAATGTAAAATTATGGAATTTTTCCAAATGCACTGCCGTTTTGGCTTTATGCCAAATTCAGTAAGATGAAGAAGATTAATTAACTCAAATATGTAAATTTATTAATTTGAAGCAAATTGATATGGATTTCCAAATGTGTAAATGCAGGAAAGTCGGTTTTATACCTAACTGTAAAATTATGGAATATTTCCAAATGCACTGCCGTTATGGTCTTATGTCAACTTTAGTAATATGAAGAAAGTTAATTAACTTTAATATGTTAAGCTAATGATTTGAAGCAACGTGGTATAGATTTCTAAATGTGTATGCAAGAAAATCGGTTTTATAAATAAATGTAAAATTATGGAATCTTTTCCAAATGCACTGTCGTTATGGCTTTATGTCAACTTGAGTAAGATGATGAGGGTTAATTAACTTTAGTATGTTAAGCTAATGATTTGAAGCAACTTGATATGGATTTTTAAATGTGTACATGCAAGAAAATCGGTTTTATACCTAAATGTAAAATTCTGGAATTTTTCCAAATGCACTGCCGTTTTGGCTTTATGCCAACTTCTGTAAGATGACGAAGGTTAATTAACTTTAATATGTGAAGCTAATGATTTGAAGCAACTCGATATGGATTTCTAAATGTTTATATGCAAGAAAATCGGTTTTACACCTAAATGTAAAATTCTGGAATTTTTCCAAATGCACTGCCGTTTTAGATTTATGCCAAGTTCAGTAAGATGTAGAAGGTTAATTAACTCTAATATGTGAAGCTAATGATTTGAAGCAACTCGATATGGATTTCTAAATGTTTATATGCAAGAAAATCGGTTTTACACCTAAAAGTAAAATTCTGGAATTTTTCCAATTGCACTGCCGTTTTAGATTTATGCCAAGTTCAGTAAGATTTAGAAGGTTAATTAACTCTAATATGTGAAGCTAATGATTTGAAGCAACTCGATATGGATTTCTAAATGTGTACATGCAAGAAAATCGGTTTTATACCTAAATGTAAAATTCTGGAATTTTTCCAAATGCACTGCCGTTATGGCTTTATGTCAACCTGAGTAAGATGATGAGGGTTAATTAACTTTAATATGTGAAGCTAACGATTTGAAGAAACTTGATATGGATTTCTAAATGTGTACATGCAAGAAAATCGGTTTTATACCTAAATGTAAAATTCTGGAATTTTTTCCAAATGCACTTTCCTTATGGCTATATGCCAACTTTAGTAGGATGAAGAAAGTTAATTAACTTTCATATGTGAAGCTAACGATTTGAGGAAACTTGATATGGATTTCTAAATGTGTACATGCAAGAAAATCGGTTTTATGCCTAAATGTAAAATTCTGGAATTTTTCCAAATGCACAGCCGTTTAGGATTTATGTCAACTTGAGAAGGATGGTGAGAGTTAGTTAACTTTAATATGTGAAGCTAATCATTTGAAGCAATTCGTTGTGGATTACTAAATTTGTATATTGCAAGACAATCGGTTTTATGCCAAAATGTAAAATTCTGGAAATTTCCAAATGCACTGCCGTTTTGGCTTTATGTCAAAGATGAAGAAGGTTAATTAACTTTAATATGTAAAGCTAATGATTTGAGGCAACTTGGTTTGGATTTCTAAATGTGTACAAGCAAGTAAGCCCGTTTTATACCTACATGTATAATTGTGGAATTTTTCCAAATGCACTGCCGTTTTGGCTTTATGTCAGCTTGAGTAAGATGAAGAAGGTTAATTAACTTTAATATGTGAAGCTAATGATTCGAAGCAACTTGATATGGATTTCTAAATGTGTACAGGCAAGATCCAAATGCACTGCCGTTATGGCTTTATTGCCAACTTCAGTAAGATGAAGAAGGTTAATTAACTTTAATATGTGAAGCTAATGATTTGAATCCACTCGATATGGATTGCCAAATGTATACATGCAAGAAAATCGGTTTTATACCTAAATGTAAAATTCTGGAATTTTTCCAAATGCATTGCCGTTATGGCTTTATGTCAACTTTGGTAAGATGAAGAAGGTAAATTAACTTTAATATGTGAAGTTAATGATTTGAAGCAACTTGATATGGATTTCTAAATGTGTATATGCAAGAAAATCGGTTTTATAGCTAAATGTAAAATTGTGAAATTTTTCCCAATGCGCTGTCGTTTTGGTTTTATGCCACCTTCTGTTAGATGAAGAAGGGTAATTAACTGTAATATGTGAAGCTAATGATTTGAAGCAATTCTTGGCGGATTTCTAAATGTGTATATGCAAGAAAATCTGGTTTATACCTAAATGTAAAATTCTGTAATTTTTCCCAAAGCACTGCCGTTTTGGCTTTATGCCAACTTCAGTAAGATGGTGAGGGTTAATTAACTTTAATATGTGAAGCTAATGATTTGAATTAACTCGATATGGATTGCTAAATGTTTAAATGCAAGAAAATCGGTTTTATACCTAAATATAAAGTTGTGGATTTTTTCCAAATGCACTGCCGTTTTGGCTTTATGCCAACTTCAGTAAGATGAAGAAGGTTAATTAACTTTACTATGTGAAGCTAATGATTTGAAGCAACTTGATATGGATTTCTAAATGTGTACATGCAAGAAAATCGATTAAATGTAAAATTCTGGAATTTTTCCCAATGCAGTGTCGTTTTGGCTTTATGTCAACTTGAGTAAAACGATGAGGGTTAATTAACTTTAATATGTGAAGCTAATGATTTAAAGCAATTCGGTGTGGATTTCTAAGTGTGTATATGCAAGGAAATCGGTTTTATACCTAAATGTAAAATTATGGAATTTTTCCAAATGCACTGCCGTTTTGGCTTTATGCCAACTTTAGTAAGATGAAGAAGGTTAATTAACTTCAATATCTGAAGCTAATGATTTGAAGCCACTTGATATGAATTTCTAAATGTGTACATGCAAGCAAAGTAAAATTATGGAATTTTTCCAAATGCAGTGCCGTTTTGGCTTTATGCCAACTTTAGTAAGATGATGAAGGTTAATTAACTTTAATATGTGAAGATAATGATTTGAAGCAACTTGATATGGATTTCTTAATGTGTACATGCAAAAAAATCGGTTTTAGAGAATTTTTCCAAATGCATTCGCGGTTTTGGCTTTATGCCAACTTTTGTAAGATGAAGAAAGTTAAATAACTTTAATATGTGAATTTAATAATTTAAAACAACTTGATATGGATTTTTAAATGTGTACATGCCAGAAAATCGGTTTTATACCTAAATGTAAAATTCTGGAATTTTTCCAAATGCACTGCCGTTTTGGCTTTATGCCACCTTCAGTAAGATGAAGAAGGTTAATTAACTTTAATATGTGAAGCTAATGATTTGAAGCAACTTGATATGGATTTCTAAATGTGTATATGCAAGAAAATCGGTTTTATAACTAAATGTAAAATTCTGGATTTTTTCCAAATGCACTGCCGTTTTGGCTTTATGACAACTTCAGTAAGATGGAGAAGGTTATTTAACTTTAATATGTGAAGCTAATGATTTGAAGTAACTTGATGTGGATTTCTAACCGTGTACATGCAAGAAAATCGGTTTTATACTTAAATGTAAAATTCTGTAATTTTTCTCAATGCACTGCCGTTTTGGCTTTATGCCAACTTCAGTAAGATGATGAAGGTTAATTAACTTTAATATGTTAAGCTAATGATTTGAAGCAACTCGATATGGATTTCTAAATGTGTACATGCAAGAAAATCGGTTTTATACTTAAATGTAAAATTCTGTAATTTTTCTCAATGCACTGCCGTTTTGGCTTTATGCCAACTTGAGTAAGATGGTGAGTGTTAATGAACTTTAATATGTTAACCTAATGATTTGAAGCAACTTGTAATGGATTGCTAAATGTGTACATGCAGGAAAATCGGTTTTATACCTAAATGTAAAATTGTAGAATTTTTCCAAATGCACTGCCGTTATGGCTTTATGCCGACTTCAGTAAGATGAAGAAGATTAATTAACTTTATTATGTGAAGCTACAGATTTAAAGCAACTTGATATGGATTTCTAAAAGTGTAAATGGGAGAAAATCGGTTTTATACCTTAATGTAAAATTATGGAATTTTTTCCAAATGCACTG